>NW_013672618.1:26326-38270 GCF_000517525.1 Limulus polyphemus | reverse complement strand
AGCCATATAATGTAACTTTTATTTTATACGATCACAGCCATATAATGTAACTTTTATTTTATACGATCACAGCCATATAATGTAACTTTTATTTTATACGATCACAGCTATATAATGTAACTTTTATTTTATATGATCACAGCTATATATGACATTTCAGTTAGTCCTCATTAACACCAAGAATGTATTTTAAAATATTTAAATAAAATACCCACCTGAGAAATACATAAGTTGGGATATCAGGAGCGTGCCTACAGTACCCGAAAGTCCACTTGCTATCAATATTTGTGAGGACAAATGAAAAATGCTGGACATGGTTACTGCGATTACACAAACCAAAACACTTCAGTATAGTGTACAACATTAAAACCTGAAATTTGAGTAAATAACAGACCATTTTCAAAAACAAATGTTGCAATCTCAAAATCCCTTTATAGACTGTTCAATAGAATCAACTAATAACTCATACGTGATTAGGTGTTCGAAAATATTTTCTTTCTTTTATATTTGTTTATAAGTTACTACAACTTTCGATTAAAATACAAAGAGCCTTAAATGTTAAGATGATTCAGGTATTAATGTCAATCAAACATTTCAAAAATCAATAAAGCTTCTTCCTCGGGTAAATTTGTACGTTCTCCCTAACATAAGCTTGTACACAGTGGCGTGCAGAGGTTCTATGATGCCTGGGGCCTTGTACTTAAGACCTTGGGGAAGGGCGGAAAGGGTTCTACTATTCGATTCGACTCTTTGCATTGGATGCCCTCCCGATAAGGATGCCCGGGGCCCCGGCACCTTTCGCCCCCCCCCCCCACACACACACACACACTCTGCTGTCTTCATCTCATAATTCAGTTGAAAATTAGGGCATCTAGTGTAGATAGCCCATGTGTAGTTTTGTGTGAATGTCTGAAACAAACTATGTTCTTTGTATGAATTCTTTTAACACAAAAACAAAACTTCTACATGAATATACTTTGTTCTTCCCATTTTCTTCTACTCTACTACATGTCCTAAAAAGATAAACACAAAAAATTTACTGAATACTTTCTTAAGCAAATCTTGAAAACTTTCCCGTATTTCATTCTCAAGACCCACTTGTTTACTCCAAAATCGGTGTAATTTTCCACAAAGGTTATTGCTCTCAGCTACCCATGAAAAAGGTTAGATTTTACAGGAAGTTGAACACTTATGTTTCAGTTGTAATATTGAATGTCACTCCATTCCCTTTGATTTATGTAACATATTTATGTGGGGCCCCAGCATGGCTAGGTGGTTAGGGCGCTCGACTCGCAATCTGAGGGTCGTGGGTTCGAATCCCCATCCCACCAAACATGCTCGCCCTTTCAGCAGTGGGGGAGTTATAATGTGACAGTCGGTCAATCCCACTATTTGTTGGTAAAAGAGTAGTCCAAGAGTTGGTGGTGGGTGGTGATGACTAGCTGCCTTCCCTCTAGTCTTACACTGCTAAATTAGGGACGGCTAGCGCAGATAGTCCTCGTGTAGCTTTGTGCGAAATTCAAGACAAAATAAAACGTATTTATATTTTTTTAATATTTTACAGGGGATTCTCAAGTCAGTGCCAGAATTTGCCTTTCCATGTACATTTAACAAGTAAGAAATTATTTCTAATTCTTTCTTTTGTAAAATGACTTAAGAAAATATAATATAAAATGGTTGGACGAGCCTTTACCACAGCTACCATAACTAGGACTAAAATTTAAAAAATATATTTCAATTCTTTTGTCCGTTTTCTGAGGTTAAAACAAAATACATGGAAATGTGAATGGTACACTTATAATAGGCTTAAAGTCATAAACATATTAGTTTATTTAAATGGTAAGTGTGTGGAGAACTTGGAGGTTTTTGTTATTATTCTGAATAATTATCTCGCATCCTTTGTGCCGAATACTTGAATTACACGAAATTATTTGCTCACTTTGACAACTTTACAAGATGTAATTAATAACGTCTTGTTGGATTAGGTAAAAGTAGTTGTGGATTAGTCGCTAAGACACTAGATTTATAATTTGTTATCACTTTGAATATATATATATATCTGAATTGATACAAAATAACTATCTTACAACTCGTTAAAACAATTGAACAGCCCGGGATGGCCAGGTGGTAAGGGGTTTGACTCGCAATTTGAGGGTCGCGGGTCGAATCCCCATTCCACCAAGCATGCTCTCCCTTTCAGCCACGGGGGTGTTATTATATGCCAATCAATCCCACTATTCATTGGTAAAAGAGTAGCCCGAGAGTTGGCGGTGGGTGGTGATGACTAGTTGCCTTCTCTCTGGTCTTTCACTGCTAAATTAGGGACAACTAGTGGAGATAGCCCTCGTGTAGCTTTGCATGAAATGCAGAAACAAGACAAACAACCATAGCCTTGTCCTAATGCTGAGGAACCGAAAGCTATGTTGATATATCATTGTTTCTACAAATTAAATATCAAATTTTTAAGTCCTCTACAGCATCTGGTAATGATTCTTCGTGAAATCAACGGTTCAAAAATGATGTTATCATTACCAGTATATATATATATATATATATATATGTTTGCTGTACATAACGATATATACAATACTTGTTAAACACAGTTATTCTAATGTTTTCATACAGAAAAATTATCTTGAAGAATTAAAATTCAACTTGTGAAGAATAGTGTAAGGTGTGCAAACGTAACTGAGGAGTGATTCTATTATAAATTAGTCAACAGCACTCACCTCCAGCTTTTTGGCTACTCTTGTCTGATTGACTAGTGAGATAATTACCAACCACAAACATAAACATATGCAGTGGGTACCAGTTTACGACTATTTTTTTGAAAACGATCTTTACTATAGAGAAGTCTGTATTAATTGTCAAGAGGTTATCAAATTGATTTATGCCACAGTCGTGTGAAGTCACAATGTTCCAAGACAGATGTGTAGAAATGTCAGAATCATTAAAACGTGAAGTTTATACAAGAAATCAATTCACGTACTTTGTACTTTACATTGATTTGAACAGAATGATGATTTATGTGGAGGTAATGACATGCCACTCCGATTACCCAATTTATATAATTATTGATGACATATACAACAACAAACTGCTAAGTTTATCGAGGACAAAGTTGCTTTCTATTTCCCAATCACATGCCCATCGTAGCATTTATCAATCCATAATGCATGCTATTAATAGTGTCCATTATATTCAAAATGACTGTTTTGACCATCCAGATGTCCTGACGGCGTGGTAAAATAATTCATTACAAAAGCATTCGGATTAACAAGGTTTCATTGTACATCATAAGGGGGGATAGGATATAGATGGGTCAGCTTTTAATATAACCAAAGAAAACCATCAATTTCTCATGAGGGAATTTTGGTTTATAAATTAGGATGTCTATGACAAATGATAGATTTATTCATTGTTACTGAAAGCTCTGGTACCTAGGAAATCAGGTTCATTGGATCAAGAAAAAATTAATCGTGTTTACAAACGCTTTTGTTGTGTGTATGTGTGGTGGTGGTGGAGGTGCTTCAATACCCTTGTGCTCCCCAGTGGCACAGCGGTATGTCTGCAGACTTATACTGCTAAAAATCGGGTTTCGATACTTGTGGCGGGCAGGGCACAGATAGCCCTTTGTGTAGCTTTGTGCTTAATAACAATTCAATACCCTTGTTGTTGTTTTTTAATGGCCTGACGGGGACATGTTTCGCCTTCCTTGACGTTGTACATCACACGTATTTAAAATGCTTTAACAAAACTTTCCGAATACGCGATTAAACGTGGTTTTTCGTGTACTAGTCTACAATGAATTTAAACAAGTTTATCTTAATTTGCACAAGGCAAGTTCGACGTTTTGTAATAACTGTCGTAGTTTAACACATTTTATGTACCTTCTTGGAGAGAAAACAAAAACATATGGATGTAAATTTAAAAGAGTATCACTTAAGTAAACAGACATAAAAATTATCCGTCGTTGGTGGGCGCTACATCCTCCTCAGCTACGTGAAATAAATTGTCGGTCCATGCTAGTTAACCTCCAACCCAGTACTACATCAACCACAGATGGAAACAGTTTAGACTGTTGTTTGTTTTTCACTTCAAAAATGGATGAAATAGTTAAACGCGTGGAGTTAATTCTTGTTCATATTGTGACGTTGCTACGTAATGTTTCAATTAAGAAGTGCGATCTTGAACGAGAGTATGTAACAGTAAGAAAAAAAAATGGAAACATCAATTTTAAGTTATAATTCATCTTACACGCAGAGTGTTAAAAAAAAGAAAATTGCTGACTAAGCCTGATTATAATAAATTATATTTGTCATAAGTTTGTTTGTTTGTAATTAAGCACAAAGCTACACAACGGGCTATCTGTGCTCTGCCCACCACGGGTATCGAAACCCGGATTCTAGCGTTGTAAGTCCGCAGACATACCGCTGTGTCACTGGGGGAGGGGGGGGCTTGTCATAAGACAATGTTATTAGACTTACTGTATTTTAAAACATTACATTCTTTATTCAGCCCCCTTCAAAGAATGTAGTGTTTTAAAAAAGCCTAATACTATTGTTCTATGACCAGGAGTGAAACTTTACTGATACTCACCGGTACTGAGCACCGGAGCTTATTTTTTTTAAGGCGGTACAAGTACCAGGATTTATTTTATGAGGCGGTATTAGTACCGGGACTTATTTGAGCTGCTTTTTTGGATGCGCATACGTTCCATTGTTCCGTCAGAAAGCATTTATTCATTGACACTCAAATAGTCGTTTTTTTTTATGTTTACATGTAGATTTGTTTTTTCAAAAAACAGGTCCAATTCACCCAGCTGAGTACCTCTACTTCTTTTGAGAATTTCACCCCACCTATGACGAATATAATCGATTAAAACTGCATGTTAACATGCTACCACATTATTTAGTATTGTTTATTTATAGACGAGTTGCAAGAACGTGTCATTTTATTAAATATATCTCTATATTTCCTCTAACAACTTGGGACCCGGCATGGCCTAGGTGGTTAGGGCGCTCAATCTGAGGTCGCGGGTTCGAATCCCCCGTTTCACCAAACACGCTCGCCCCTTTCAGCTGCGGCGACGTTATAATGTGACGAACAATCACGTAAAAGTAGCCCAAAAGTTGGCTGATGACTCGTTTTATCAAAAAAATCTCCTATTGTGGGTGTGTTGAATCCAAAACCATTCACATTCGATGACAGTTTGTTATAATGGATAAAGTACAGCCTTATATGTATATATAAGTGAGTTACCATATTATTAGTTCATATTTTGAATCGCTTATCCACGTTAATTAGTTTCCTTTTCTCTCATTATTTTGTTTTAACTTACTTCGAGTATTTCTGTTTATGTCCAGTCAAGGCTTGTAAAGTATATTTCTCGTCCAAAGTCTTTAGCCAACTCGATAAAGTTGAAGGAGCTCAAAATATAAGATATTTGCTTAAGCTAGAGTTACTAGTTACTCTTATATTTTGTTTGGTTTGTTAAAAAAAAACATTTTAGGGTCGTTATTGTATGCATACTTTAAAATAAAAGTATATTTATTATTTGTTCTGCGATCCGTCCAATCATCAATACTTCTTGCGGACAACCAGTGGTCGCTACTTAAAAGTTTGGTCCATGGCTTAAGCTTCTAAAGCCTTTACAAGGTGTGCCATCTATCGGGCACTATGATATTTTTTGAAATTTGTCTTTTTCTTTTTTTCTTCTTCTTATTTCAAAAAATTTGGAAATGTTGTTGTTTTTTCAAATACCAGAGTTGGAATTTTTTTTTTCTCTCTCTCTGTCTTATTCTATCTTGTAACTTAATCAAAATATTATAAGATATATTCTAAGTTATATAAAGTTTTCAAGGACATGAGTTACCTTTGGACGGAATAAAATTAATGGTATTGTACTTATTTGCAACTACAAAATTTTATTATATTTTATTGTTTTGTTTTTTTACATTTTGCGCTTGCATGCGAAGATAAAAATCTTGTGAAAACGTGAAAATATTATTATTATGATTGTGGAATATTCTTTATCAAATATAGAAGAAAAGTTTTAGGGCCAATGATAATTAATTCTAATACCTTGAATCCAAAGCTTTCCGCTACGTATCTCCGACAACAACAACAACAAAAAGATAAAAAGAAATAAACTAAGGATTTGACTTCATCGGTACTAGTTCAGGCTAGACTTGAGCACCTGTTGACTTTTAAAGGCTTTGGATTTGAATACCACTCCGACCTAGTGATCATGGTTCTTTTAATCATAAGGTTATTATTAAGAACTTTTGATCAAAAATAATCTAACAGTACAGATTACACATTATTTAATTTCTGTAGTGTATATTGGTATATTGAGGACATATTAATACTAGAAATAAACGACCTTATAACACCAAAATGAAGTTTTTTATTTAATTAGACACTTATTGTTTCGCTTTAGAGCTTCTTTAGGAGCGTTCACTAAAACATGAACCGAAACTGACAGTAGAAAGTTTTAAAATCACATTGTAAGTCCATAAACTTACCGCTAACACATTGAGGGTTTCATTTATTGCCCACACTTATATACAAATAATTATAGTATCCATAATTTTAAAACAACATACATGTGTAACCATTCACTTTGGGCAATATTTTCATTTTCTGTTTATTAGTTTCTTCTTTAATTATATTATTAAAAACAAGTTTCCAAAAGCAACAGCTATGTCAAAACTTTTGTTCATTTGATTACAAATAAAATGTCAACCTGCGTTGTTTTTTCCTTACTGATATACAGTATTTGTTTCTTTTATTTGTTCGTTTTTGTGTTTAAGTGCAAAGCTACATAATGAGCTTTCTGCACTGTTTCAACAGCAGGTATCAACCTCCGATTGTAAGCTTTATAAGCCATCAAGCCTATAGCTGACCAATTGCGGCATCTGTTCTGTAGTTTAAATAATTTGAAAGCTTAAAACCTGTTCACATAAGTTTGAAACTGTAGGATTTTGTGAATAAACTTAGAATTACTTTTTAAAAAGGTAATATAACATTGTATATTGGTATTGCATTAATAAATACATTGAAATTGGATATGTTTAAAACTATCAAAATTACTTTATTTTTATTTTGGAAATATTCATATGAAAGTCTGGGAACGAGATTTTGTCTGTCTACACACAGGATACTCTCTACAGTAATGAGGAAGACAAAACAGGAATAAAATGCAATAAGTATTATAAATTTACAAATTGAAGTGTTTTACATAATTATTTTTTAGTTGTATCGGCTTATGCTAGACGTAAGGTTAGCGTTTATTTTTTTATTATTTCAACATGATCGTACAATTTAAACTTTGGAAATGGGCTCTAGGATAAGGTAAGTACGTAGTGTTTGTAAAACTAAAAATTTTATGATATTGCCATTATTGCTAATACTATGGCCTATTAAATTAAAATTAGGCCATATAGTAATAATATAGATTAGTTGCTTAGCTTAGTTAACTGATGTAGTTCTTAGTCTTACCCAAACTCGTCCTACTTACTTTAAACTTTAGTCTAGGCCTGTTTTAACAATAACAGTAAACTCAATAACTGTTGCCGTGTTGGTGTGTGCGTCTTACTCTTAGTTACTGATCTGCTGATTATTACTATAATTTTATTTATTTGAGAATTATCAGGATGGTGAAAAGGGGAGTGGATTTTCAATAAGCTCTTGATAAGGTGTGACACAGAAGATTAGCGTAGAAAGAAAAGTGGGGTAACTTGGGAAAAGCTAGTTTGGATAGTAATACTATTAGTAGGGGGGAGGGAGAGAAATATAAACGTTGTTATTATTTAATATTAATGAAGCCCAGTTAGATTGGATCTTTATTACTAATATTTTGTACAGTTTTGGTCTCCTTATAAAACAAATGGTATTGGCTTATTGGAAAGAGTTCAGAGAAGGGCTATAAAGATGATTCTGAGGATGAAAAGATTGTCTAATTGAGATTGCTTCATTCTTTTCTCTTGAGGAAAGAGGTGAGAAGTGATCTTATTGAAGCTTACCAGATTATTTGGGGAATCAATAGGATAAATGTTTCTGATCTCATTGTGCTTTATCCTGGTGATAATAAGATGAGAGAGCATGAGTTTAAGGTTTGGAAAATTCAGTTTTATTCTCCTAACAGGTGATTAGCTTATGGAATGATCCATCATCAGTAGTAGTAGAAAACAGTGCTTTGCAGGAGTTAAGAAAGGTGTTAGTGATTTCTTGAGAAAAAAAGGGTGGGTTTAAATTTGTACTTTTTCTTAAGAGTGGATATAGAAGAACAGTCTTGAAGGACCAAATGATCCATTGTTGACTGTATGCAATGGTATTTGACAACTGATGTTAAAAAAATCCAATTTTCATCAGATTTATTACCATGATATAACTACTTTATAAAAAATCAGGCCAGAATGTTTTTTTATATCTCTGTATTTTACTATCCTCTAATGTAAATTTTATCTTTTAATGAGAAACATTAAAAAATTGTCTCGTAATAATTTTAAAATCATTTATATGACAGTTGTAACAATTACAATGTTTTTATGTATTTAAAAAAAATTTCAACAGTTCCAGGTTTTAATAATCCATTTTAATTTTTGTTACTGGAAAATGGCCATTTAGTTCCCGCATCCACACTCCAAGTTCTTCAAACTTTACATGAGATAGAATTTTGCTGGAAATTGTTCCCATGTACATTCACAGTTTGCATTAGTACTCACCAATTTTACAATTTAAAATAATTGTTTATTTTTATAAGCTTTCTGAATTTGATGACACTTATTGTGCCACTAACAACATGGACAACTGCTGAGGAAAGATAACTTGGAACTTTGAGAATCACAATATGTTTTTATATCTATTCTGTAAGATAAATTTGACATTTGTTAGTCAGTAGAACAGTAGGCAAATTTTTCTTGTTCTTTCGGAAATATTTATATGAATACCTGACATGGATGAAGGAGTGGTCAATAAATTACTTAAATTTGCTAATGATATTAAGAAGGTTGAATTGTTGGAAAGGGTTCAGAGGAGGGCTATTAGAATGGTGCCTGGGATGAAGGGTTTGTCATATGAGGAGAGATTAAGATATTTGAAATTGTTTTCTTTTGAAAAACAATAAGAGTTAGAAGGGATGTGATTGAGGTGTTGAAGATTGTAAAGGGAATTGATAGTGTTGATGCATCATCTTTTTTATCAAATTTAATGATGAGAATAGTAGGACTATGACTCAATTCTGAACTCAATTAAGCACTATGCAAAATGGTAAATAAAATAATTATTTTATTCAGACAGTGCTCACTTCGTGCTTTTGTTATATTTGTACTTTTTAAAGAATGCTAGCATTGAGAAAAACTGAAGGAATGTATTATTCGTGTAAACAACGTAACTTTCTAATGTTTTTCTTCGTGAGGTGTTAATTCAGATTTTAATACCACCTACTCCTACTTGACATTATTATAAAAAAAAAGTAGCAAATTTTGTGAACGTATTTTAAGATTTTTTTGTAAAAAAATCTATAAAAAAGATATTACTTGTCAATTATAATATGTAAATAGTAACAGATCTAAGTTCAATAAAGTTTTGATTTACTGAATTGGAAAACATGAAAAATTATTAGACCTGTAAGAATTGGTGGACTTCAGTCATTGTTTTTCTGAGCCCTAACTTTCTGTAAATATCAGATCGTTGTATTTTTTCTCTTGAAATATTAAAAAGACATTTTAGAACATTTGAAAGTGGTTTATATCTTTCACAGCAGTTTTTAAATTGAAACTTTATTTTGTTCTTTCAGAGAAGATCCACCCCATGTTTTTGAGTGTTTTTGTGAAATATCTGTACCAACAAGTTCTTCTGAAGGTAAAATTGTCTGTTGTAGCGTAACAAATGATGGAAAAAAAAATCATCAGACTCGTTCAGTAAAACAGCAATAACATTATAAATTGTTATATTAACAATGAATACGAGTTTGTGAATTAATATATTCATGTATTTTATGAGCATTGCAGTCGCTATTAGTTTCAATGTTTACTAGAAAATATACTTAATTTCTTATATTATTCAGTTCATGTGTTGTATAATTTTGAGTTTTAAAACTCTTAAAAAGTTTTTCATTTTAATGAAATTAACATAAAATTTGTCCTACATTGTTGTGGTTTTTGCATTTATTCATTTGTTACATTTGTGAAATCTTGATAATAAACTTTAAAGACTATTTAAGAACAGTTTTTTTTATTTAGTAGCACACTGAAAATAAAGTGTAACATCAACAAATTATTGAAAGTGTGGCCTTGTTTTTCATATAAAAGATAAGGAAGAAACCCCCCAAGAGATTTAATTTCAAAACTTAATATATTTGTTTATTGTAAACTGAAATACCAAATATTATGAATTTCAATTATTTTTTTGTGTCATAATTAATTTAAATTCTTTTTATAGCCGTGATAAAGCTGGGATAGTAATTTATTTTTTTATCATTAATTGTAGTACCTTATTTCGTTTTTCTTTTCTTTTTTACTTTGGAGAGCAGTTACTTTCCCACAATTGTCTGTAGGCAGTGAAGGGTGATATAGATGTGGGACGTTATGGGTTTTAACATCCACATCTCACTCTCATAACTTGTGTTGCATTTGGTGATTTTATTTAACTTTTTTTTATGAATTTCTTCATGTTAGACTGGTGAACGGAGGTTAAGACTGATAGACAGTGTATCCCCATTGTAACGTGGGTCCTACTTCCACAGTCACCTCCAAAACCCAAGGCACATTTTATATCCCACATTATAGCCTGTACCCAGGGGATCCTTTTAATTTATGCAGTGTTTTTAATTTAATTTTGTTTTTTGCTTGGGTTTGTTTTATTAATTAAAATGTCATTTATCACAGGTTTGGATTTGCTGATGTTTAACCCAGTCCTTCCTTTTGATTTTATTTTGCGTGACTGTTTAAGTATTAATTTTCTATACGTATATAATTTTTATCATGGTTAACTTATCATTCTTTAAAATTAATTAATCAAATTATTGGGTTGACCACTGTCAAGTAAATAGAATGTATATTTTCTGTCGTTACATGTTATTTTGGACCATATTCAATCTTTTAGTTTTTAAATATCATAAACAAATTGAATATTCATATTAGTGTCTATTATCCTTTCAGTAGCTTCAATACGACAAAGCTATCCTGAAAACTACCCTGAAGAGGTGAGTGTAGTGAACTTTTAAACGACATTTTGTGACCTTAAAAATTACCAATAAGTCCATACGGATCCTACAAACTTTTTGTTTTTGTTGTTTAAATTACTTGTGGGTCCGTGAATTTATTGGTCACAGGACCCGTAACAACATATGAGTCACAGAAAACCAACCTCCCCCTGTTGGAGTTTTCTGTGTATCTTATTTATAAAATGACTTATTTCACTTATTTTACAGTCTCTGAATATTACACTGTACATGGGTCGCGGGTTCGAATCCCCGTCCCACCAAACATGCTCGCCCTTTCAGCCGTGGGGTCGTTATAATGTGACGGTCAATCCCACTATTCTTTGTTAAAAGAGTAGCCCAAGAGTTGGCGGTGGGTGGTGATGACTAGCTTCCTTCCCTCTGGTCTTACACTGCTAAATTAGGACGGCTAGCGCAGGTAGCCCTCGTGTAGCTTTGCGCGAAATTCAAAAACAAACAAACAAAACATTGTACATGCTAAAGTTGAAACTATCTGTTTAGGTTAGATGAATAAGGCTTAATTTGTTTCTTTGTTTCAAAGTTAAGCACAAAGCTACACAAAAAGCTATCTGTGCTCTGCCCACCACGGGTATCGAAACCCGGTTTCTAGTGTTGTAAGTCCGCAGACATACCGCTGTGCCACTGGGGTGCATGAGGCTTAATGAAAACATTCTCTGTGATATAAATGTTTAAAAAAAAAACAGGGTAAAACTGAAA
>NW_013672618.1:18340-25326 GCF_000517525.1 Limulus polyphemus | reverse complement strand
ACTACTTTATACGACAATGTTATACCACCAGTGTTGACTACTTTATATTACAACATTATACCACCAATGTTGACTACTTTATATTTCTGTTGTCTAAGTCTGATGTTACATGTCACTAATATGTTAAGTGTTTAATAACTGTTACTCAACTGTTGTGTAAGTCTGATGTTACATGTCACTGATATGTTAAGTGTTTAATAACTTGTCTAAGTCTGATGTTACATGTCACTGATATGTTAAGTGTTTAATAACTGTTACTCAACTGTTGTCTAAGTCTGATGTTACATCTCACTGTTATGTTAAGTGTTTAATAACTGTTACTCAACTGTTGTCTAAGTCTAATGTTGCATGTCACTGATATGTTAAGTGTTTAATAACTGTTACTCAACTGTTTTCTAAGTCTGATGTTACATGTCACTAATATGTTAAGTGTTTAATAACTGTTACTCAACTGTTTTCTAAGTCTAATGTTGCATGTCACTGATATGTTAAGTGTTTAATAACTGTTACTCAACTGTTGTATAAGTTTAATGTTGCATGTCACTGATATGTTAAGTGTTTAATAACTGTTACTCAACTGTTGTCTAAGTCTGATGTTGCATGCCACTAATATGTTAAGTGTTTCTATCAACATTGTACAAATAGAACCCTTAAATGACTTCGGCTCCATGATTTTAGATCACAGTTCTTTTTTTACTTTATGTTTACCACAACAAATATTTACATCAAAATGGTCTGTGATGCCTTCAATATAAATCAGATGTACTTTTGTCAGAGTTGTAATTTTCATAGTCATTGTTATTCACGAGATTTTGTGTGAAACAAATGTTTAAAGACTTTTTCTTTTTCCCATGTTTTTGCCAGTTAGATATGTTTTTGAGAACATGACCCCGCCTCATTAGTAACCCTGGATTAGGCTAAAACACAAAACATTAATTAAACTTTATCTAAAGTGGTAGATATTTATAAGAACGTTTTATGACAATATATATTTATATTGAAACAACTTATGTGTGTGTTTTTAACAGAGAAATCTCATGGAATACGTCAGTGCTGTTGATGTACACAGTATGATGGTGCTTTTTGCAAGGTAGACGTTTTTACATTTTCTCAATTTATACGTACATTTTATTTTATTTTTTTGCACAGAAGAAAACTCTTAAAAAAATCGTTTTGTGAGAGATAAACTAAAAACATGTAAATTTAGGGTTAAAATTTCTAGTGGCTACATTCTGCCTCATTTCTTGAGTGACACGACCCGTCACAAGGCTTCAACCTTCTCGTTGAAAAGATAAGAGGAGAAATCCAATATAAATTATGATTAAAAAATACTAATGAAATGTTTTTTTTTCACCCAGCTTCTAAATTGAAGGTCGTGTGCTCTAGCTGAGGCATTTGATTAAAGTCAAACTCTGTGTGTGTGTGTGTGTATTTACAGTTTCTTTTGTCATAAAACAAGTTGTAGGAGCACAGTATATTTTATTACTTAATTAGATAAAAGCTACCAAATTACTGATATAATATTGCAATGTGTTACTGATAAAATGTTTTAATATAAAGCAGTCAACACTGGTGGTATATTGTTGTAATATAAAGTAGTCAACACTGGTGGTATATTGTTGTAATATAAAGTAGTCAATACTGGTGATATAACATTTTCGTATAAAGTAAACACTGGGGATATAATGTTGTAATATAAAGTAGTCAACACTGATGGTATAAAGTAGTCAACATTGGTGGTATAATGTTGTGATATAAAGTAGTCAACACTGGTGATATAATGTTGTGATATAAAGTAGTCAACATTGGTGATATAATGTTGTGATATAAAGTAGTCAACATTGGTGGTATAATGTTGTAATATAAAGTAGTCAACACTAGTGGTATAATGTTGTAATATAAAATTGTCAACATTGGTGGTATAACATTTTCGTATAAAGTAAACACTGGTGATATAATGTTGTAATATAAAGTAGTCAACACTGGTGATATAACGTTGTAATATAAAGTAGTCAACATTGGTGGTATAATATTGTAATATAAAGTAGTCAACACTGGTGATATAACGTTGTAATATAAAGTAGTCAACATTGGTGGTATAATATTGTAATATAAAGTAGTCAACATTGGTGGTATAATATTGTTTGAGTAACAGTTATTAAACACTTAACATATTAGTGACATGTAACATCAGACTTAGACAACAGTTATTAAACACTTAACATATTGGCAATGGATATGGCAGACATGGTGTAGTTTAAATGTACTATTAAACATTGGTCTTCTTAGCCTAATTTGTAGCTTTATGCCAAAAATAGGATTATAGTATTTGATTAAAAATATTTCCTGGTTTCTCCACAAAATAACAAATTCATGAATGTTAGATCATAAAAAAAACTTGAAAATTACATAAAGGAAAATAGATATTAAATTATCAGAAACTTGACAAAAGTTACTTTCTAAAGTTCTATAATTTTTGTTCAATATTTGCCAAAAGAAGTTGTATTTAATATAGTGTTTTAATAAATCAACAACAGAAATAGCTGTGTAAATATTTTTTTTATTTAAGTTAGATTACTGACCATTACTCAACAAGTCACAGATATGTTAAGTGTTTAATAACTGTTACTCAACCGTTGTCTAAGTCTGATGTTACATGTCACTGAATTAAGTACAATTACTAAACTGACACCTAACATACTGAACTGTGATCATATAAAATAAAAGTTACATTAAGTACAATTACTAGACTGACACCTAACATACTGAACTGTGATCATATAAAATAAAAGTTCCATTAAGTACAATTACTAGACTGACATCTAACATATTGAACTGTGATCATATAAAATAAAAGTTACATTAAGTACAGTTACTAGACTGACACCTAACATACTGAACTGTGATCATATAAAATAAAAGTTACTTTACTCATGACATGTGAATGTCATGTTTCCTAGTTCTGATGTCTCGTTCTTTTTTTTGTTGTAAATAATAGTTCTCTTCCTTGGCATGAAACGTTTTACACACTCCTCAATTTTATGTCTGAAATTACATCAACAAATGAGGTGAGTTAAAATTATTTTATTCATGTTTTAGCTTTTCATAAACTGATAAACCTAATAATGTTATCGAATCTTTAGGAATATTATCTTTGAGTAGTGGATTTATTATCGAATAAAAACCGTAATCTATAGGTTACGTCTTCTATTTTATTTGGTATCTCGTCTTAAATAAAACTGAAATACAATGCAAGACAGTGTAAAAGTTTTTATAAATATTACAGACAATCATCTTGGTAAATAAACTCAATTAATCATTATATTTCATTTAATCTATTTGGAAATTTAGAATTTTATTTTACTCCAAAATTGACTTAGGAGAACCTGTAGTAATTCATGTAGTGTGTTAATTTGTTTGTAGATTTGTATATAAAATCTTCCTACAGTCTTGTAGTTAGCGGGGCCAAACTTTGCAGGCAGGCTCAAAGTGTCTTGAAGATGTCCTTATAAATGTACAGTATAGACATGGGGGTCTAAAATATATCTGGTACAGTAACGTTTAGGAGTTGGTTTTCAGGATCACTGAACCCAAATCTGGCATTGGATTTAGTGTTCCTGCTGTGCCTCAGGATCCTGGGGGGCTATCATTGAAACTGTGTTCGTACCACTCGCACAAAAATGAATGAGATCAAACTTGGTACACATGATCAGGCACCATTGGCGGATGTTCTTTTGGGACTTGCTTTTATGTACGAACTCCTATGGGGTAGCTATAGAAGTAATTAGGGATAACAGAGGAGCAGTTAAGAATTTAAAACAAATTATAAGTGCTATAGTTGAATCTGTTAAGAATTCAAAACAAATTATAAGTACTATGGTTGAATCTGTTAAGAATTTAAAATAAATTATAAGTGCTTTAGTTGAATCTGTTGACAAGAATTTAAAACAAATTATAAGTGCTATGGTTGAATCTGTTGACAAGAATTTAAAACAAATTATATTTTTTCATTGCTGTCTTTTGCCAAGATATTGTAAATAGTCCCAAAAGCATAAATCATCAAAACTGTGTTTTTATTTTCTTCCAGAACGCTATCTGGATGTTTCTTGAGGCTCTGTATCATGCACCAGTGCCAGTGCCTGGACACACACTTCGTGTGTTGTGGAACAGTAACCAGAAAGTGAGAGATATTATTTTGAAATTGTTTTCACATTAGTATACATCAGTAGAAAGATAATACGTATGTGATAATCGTTGTCTAAATCTGCAATTAACCTGTATGCATTTATCTAAATAAAATAAGTGCAATTTAAAGAATCCTAAGAAGATGGTGTTATACTGTCTTCTTTCGCTGAGATTCTCTTTACTTGGTCATTTATTTATTCACCTTAGATTTGTTGCTGTACTGATGTAGTTAGGTATCTAATTTTGGATTGTTTAACTCTCTCAACATTGTTTCAGATCTGTTTGACCGACCATGTGACCTATTTGTACTCGTTTAAAGTTTTTTATAGATTTAATACTTCTAACTTTCAATATAATATGTATATCTTCACAAAATTTGGCAGTCTTTTAGTTAACATTTTAAGTTTTTCACATACAAAAAAATCATATTTTTTTAGTGAAGTATTTTTGATAAACTAAAAAAAAGATTTGTCCTTGAATATATTTAGTATTTGTCTTGAATAGTCCGTGTACAGAGTGATTTTCATGTTACGATTAAAAATACTTTTCTTCATCTCAAAAATCTCAAATTTCATTGGTGTAATCTCTTATGTCGTGTACAGTAAAGGATTCTCGTGGTGATAGGGTTAACAAAAATATTTTCTTGGAAGAGAAAACTAGTAAAAATTTTGCTTTAAATTTAGGTTTTGAACAAATCATCAACATAATAAGCCTTTCAGACCTCTTCAGTATGTTTGTGTGTAACGAATATGTTTAATCTTTGATGAAATTGAACCTAAAGTCTACTAGGAAATGCAATTCTCATGTAAATCAGAATTATTTTAAAGTACATTTGTTGAAATAAATTCTCATCATAAACATGACGATATTCTTAACTTCATTAACCCTATGGCTGTTGGATATCGTGAAGTTTCAAAGGCTACTAACTGAAAACTCGCAATGGGAGTCTAATATTAAAAAACCTTAATTAATAGTTGCTGAATGTACTGGTTTTAATTGTATTCTGAATGTTTGATTTGTTTTTTTTATTTTGTATATTTGAATATCCTTGGTATGCTAAGAGTAATATAATATTGAATGCAGGATTACAGGGTTTTCATTAAGTAGGAAGATTAAAAGTTACAATTCTTTTACAATTTCTTTTAAAAGGTTTTGTGATACTGAGGAGGGAAGTAAGTGGGGAGTTGTGGGGGAGGGGTTAGACCAGTTTTACCTGTAGTATGAATAAAGATTTTTCTGGTGAAACATGTCCTTTGTTTTTATATTACGTTTGGCCATTCTGTCTTTTACTTAGTTAATGTTAGTTCGACAATGTATACGTACATGTATATGTGTAGGTTTAAAAATAATTAAATTTTTACAACACAGGATTTTATTCACCATTTTTATTTCATTTGTTTCGCCAACTCATGTGAATAAATAAACATGTGGAAACTAATAAAAAATATAAATAAACATGTGGAAACTAATAAAAAATATAAATAAACATGTGGAAACTAATAACAAATATAAATAAACATGTGGAAACTAATAAAAATACAAATAAACATGTGGAAACTAATAAAAAATATAAATAAACATGTGGAAACTAATAAAAAATATAAATAAACATGTGGAAACTAATAAAAAATATAAATAAACATGTGGAAACGAATATCTTTTTATTGAAGAAAAAAATCCATTTGTTTATAATTCGTCTTATTTTTTCAGCTGTTTATGACGCATTGCCCTGATCATAGAAAATTACCATCTATTCCAGAAAATGTGAGTTTTAAGATGTTTTGTTATAAAATCAAAATTGTGTCCAACCTTTTCCACCCAATCATGGTGTCTCGCTTTTTCTTTGAATGTTATACATTGTAGAACAAAAGCAAAAAAAAAGAACTTGAAATCTCGTGTGAATAACTTTGAACTCAAAAGTAAGTTTAACAGTACAAAGGTTTGTGTAATAATGGACCAAAATGTAAGTAAATTTTGATAAAATGTTATACGTATCTGTAAAGGATTATGTATCGTTAATTTTCTAACTACACTAGTCAACAAGTCATTTTAATCAGATATAATTATAGGTGGGCTGGATAGCTCTTGGAACGCTGATTCCAAATCTGTTTTTGGTTTTCCTCTAGCACGTCAAGTTTTCGTGATGAGACCGATCAAATTTGAAAGGTTAATGCCTGAATTATAATTTAAGTTGTTGTACATTTCTTTCTTCATAAGTGTGTACTGTATAGATTTAGCCAAATGTATGGTGTGTATAACGTTTATGGGAATTATACTGAAAAATGAATAAAATTGTAACATTAACTAGCCTAATGTGTGATTATAATCCTAAATTGTGCTGAAATTAACAGCAGTTGTATTTCAATAACTAGATGATTTGGAATCAGCGTGAAAAACTGGTATAGAAAAATGTGTTTACATCTTTGATGAGAGAAAAATAGTTCAATTTTGACGACTAGCGTTATCATAGTTTTATTCCTTCATTGATGCAGGACAAGCATCAACTTAAGATATCCGTATCTTCATATAATCTATAAGACGAAAATAAAAGTTACCTGTGATCTTATATTATATGGAAAATAAAAGTTACATACGATCACAAAATAAAAGTTACATTATATGGCTATAAGATCACAGCCATATAATGTAACTTTTATTTTATAAGATCACAACCATATAAGATAATTTTTATTTTATAAGATCACAGCCATATAATGTAACTTTTATTTTATAAGATCAGCCATATAATGTAACTTTTATTTTATAAGATCACAACCATATAATGTAACTTTTATTTTATA
>NW_013672618.1:14239-17393 GCF_000517525.1 Limulus polyphemus | reverse complement strand
TGGTATAATGTTGTAATATAAAGTAGTCAACACTGGTGATATAACATTGTAATATAAAGTAGTCAACATTGTTGGTATAATGTTGTAATATAAAGTAGTCAACACTGGTGATATAACATTGTAATATAAAGTAGTCAACATTGTTGGTATAATGTTGTAATATAAAGTAGTCAACACTGGTGATATAACATTGTAATATAAAGTAGTCAACACTGGTGATATAATGTTGTAATATAAAGTAGTCAACACTGGTGATATAGCATTGTAATATAAAGTAGTCAACATTGTTGGTATAATGTTGTAATATAAAGTAGTCAACACTGGTGATATAACATTGTAATATAAAGTAGCTAATCGCCACTGGTATAAAGTTATGATATATAATAATCTACTCAGTCGCCACTCGTTGCTCCAGATAAGTTGTTTACAAAATAATTATCCTACTTCAAGGAATAAACTGAAGTAGTGAACACATGAATATCTCGTTGCTCCAGATAAGCTGTTTACAAAATAATTATCCTACTTCAAGGAATAAACTGAAGTGGTGAACACATGAATAACTCGTTGCTGAAAACCTGCATAATTTTGGTTTTTAGTGACTTTTTTTTTCATCATCCAACAGTTTATATTTTTGGTGCTGTTTTATTGTATTTTACTGGATGCTTGCTCTTCTTCCTTCTATGTTAACGTAACATAGTGTTTAGGGACAACAAATTACACGATGGTCCGTTTCGGCTGTCCCATTCTCTAAACTAAACTAAAAATATTGAATAAATAAATTGAAAATAAATAAAAATCTTAAAGTCAGTCCTTATCATTCATATAGTTATCAAGCTTTCTCTTAAACTCACTTAAGTTTACTGCTTCCAAAACATTCGAAGAGAAACGATTCCAGAGACCAACTACCTGAAGCAATTACAGTGCAAGTTCTATACATTAAGTGTTTTGTTGTCGTTAAAATTTCATTAGTATAATTTTCAGTTCAACAGTAACCCCAAACTGCAAGTAAATGTCAATTATATAACTTGTCAGCCAGTATACGGTGAGAGCAATCTCCCATACATTGTGCTTGTTTTATTACCAATACAGGTTGATTTCTTTTCTTTTTGAAGTGGCAGATATGCACGTATACGTGAATGGTGTATGTACCACCAAATACCGTGCATATTTGGTATGCACAACTTGTATTTCTAATGTGTTTGTGTATTCCTTACAATATTTTGTATATCATTTTTCTTTCAGTATAAACATCAAAAACTTCATTATATTACATCGTTACCAGTAGTCAGCGCTCCAGATAAGAAGCACGCAAACGTAAATAAGCATCTGTTTACACAAAAGAAAATAAGTTAAACAACTACACATTGAATATGATGTGTATTTGTTTAATTCCTAGAGTTTTTGTTTTTCTGTTGCTGGTTTTTTCGAGATTCACAATTAAACATGACATGTTTTTCTGTAATTTTAATGTTTTGTTTTAAAAATTAGTACAAGTACTAGTGATGTATTTATTAACTTGTGTTTTATTTTCTTTGTTTTTAGTACGTTGCATGAAAGAAGAGTAATTATAACGTCTAAAAGATTAAGTCGTTTGACGGCGTGCGTTCAGGCAGTTAATGCTCTTTTATATCCAATGCAGTGGTGAGTCTCCGACATCTCTAATAATCATCAGTTTCTTCTTACTGCACTTAGCTCAGTGTGTTTGTAGAAAGTTTTTACACTTTCATAAATAAAGTTGATGTAATTCAAGTAAATATTGGCATTTCGGAAAAAAAAAGCTTTAAAAAATTACATTTTCTCCTCAAAAATTGAAGTGTTCTTAATGCAATGAAAATTACATGTGCCATAGAGAACTGATGAGTAGAACATGAGTGTTAAAAAAAAGTCAGTAAAAATATAATCAATCAAAATAAAATTTGAAGTCTCGCATAAAAAAAATATTGTTATAAAAGTATTTGTATAGTATTTTAATAATTAGAGTAGCTTATGTACCTATATATGTAGTGTTTCTAAACCATGGTTTGTCCTGACCACTTTGCTAGTTCGTGGGATTTTATGAAAACAAAAACTGATAGAATATTCATACGTAAATGATAATGGTTTTTACTTTGTACAAGAATTTTAGTGGTTTGCAACAATTTAGGCAGACAGCGAAAAGGTTGAGAAACAGTTCTACACCCTCTAACGTTCAAACTGGATAAAATCCCTGTAACTAGAAGTGTTTTAGTGCAAATGGTTTAATAAAAAAAATCCAAATTATAAAGTTAGGAGTGTTTTTTTCTAACTTTTATAATTATCATTTTGTTGGTGTTGCACACATGTATGCATATCTATAATAGCTTTTATAAGATGGTGAGATAATGTTGTTATTAAATTTGAGCATTTTATTGTTTTATGAAATAAAATATTTATACACACACACATTTATGCAATGGTAGTTATAACTGATTTTCTTAACTCTGTACGTTGAAAAATTCAGCTAGCTATTCAATAATGCTACTCAGAATTTTACACATAATCACTGAAAGTTTGAATATTTGTCTTTCGTATAGTTTGAAATAATGAAATAATTCATTTGCTAAAGGTTAAATTTGCTTTTGGTTATTCAATAAATACAATTTGTTTGGTTTTCTTTCCTCTCCCTCTGTCAGGATTAAAAGTCAAGATCTGAAACACTTTATTTCAAGAATTTATTGACCACTAACTATTGATTGGAGTAAAACCAATTTCTTGTGTTTTTCATCAGGTCACTTATTGAGGGCTCGGCATGGCTAGGTGGCTAGGGTGCTTGATTCGCAATCTAAGGGTTGCGGGTTTGAATCCCTGCATGCCCTTTCAGCCATGGAGGTGTTATAATGTGACGGTCAATCTCAATATTCATTGGTAAAAGAGTAGCCCAAGACTTGGTGGTGGGTAGTGATGACTAGCTGCCTTCTCTCTAGTCTTTCACTGCTAAATTGGGGACGGCTAGTGCAGATAGCCCTCGTGTAGCTTTGTTGTGAGATTCAAAACCATTTATTGTTACCTATTTTGTATAAAGCATGTAAAATCTTAAGTCTTATTTTAGATATGTTTGTCTTGTTTCATATTTCCATGAATATTTAATAGAGTAAGTTCCATTTTCAGAACAAATAACCAAAAATAAATATTTTTG
>NW_013672618.1:0-13239 GCF_000517525.1 Limulus polyphemus | reverse complement strand
GATGTAAAAATCACTATATTCTCAAACAAATCTCCATGACAATCTCCAGCTGCAGCTTAACAGTATTTATTGGTTCTGTGTAGCTTAATTCTTTATATATAACGTATAGAAATGGGTAAATATATATGCCTAGACTAAAACACAATCTTCATTAAGTGCGTATAAATGTCTACTAGTAGAAAAGTAGCCTTTTCAAGTAAAACATATACGTCTAAAACATTACTTTAAATAAACCTTCGGGTCTTTTAAAGTTATTATTCTATGAATGTGTGTAATTAATTCTGACTTTGTTAAAAAAATTCACCCTTTAGAGTGGTTTAGAGTTTAGAATAATGAAATAAAATTCACTGAATTGCTTAACATTTTTCAAACTTGGCATACGAGACAATATATTAAGTCTATGCTTTCAAACTAGTAGCTATGTGAAAACTGAATAGTTAAACTTTTAACAGAATGTTTATCTTTATGGCTAGATCTTTATGGTTAAAAATAGTGATAATTGAAAACTGATCTAACTTAGTAGAAAAATCTACATCATGAAATTGAGAATTTCACACAACTGTACAATGAAAATCTTCAGAACTAATTATAGATACAGGAAAATGTTTAAGTTCGGGTGAGTTATAAGAGCATATTTGAGGAAGCATAAATTGACACAAAAGAAAGTGTGACCTTGAAAAAGAATGGCTTTACGACTGGATCGTGAAAAGTATCCCGTTCTTATCATAAAATATAATTGTTCTATTTCCAGGCCTAACAGTGATTCAATTTCTGTTTATTAAATGTCCTTTAATACAAAAACTAATTCTGTTGAAATTTGAAGAAGTGAAAAAATATTTCTGGAACTTTTTTTTTTCTTCACAAATTTCAACTTGGCTTGTCAGTAGAACTGATACATATAGCATATTCACTTTCACACAGAGGGCAACAGCAACAACTTTATTCAGTGATTTCAAAGTTACTGAACTTAAGAACAGAGGCATCCATAGTAGACTAGCCGAGCAAATGTTACGTAAATGTGTAAGTTTTCCCGGTATTAATTGCTTAGAGAAACTAACATTCTACAACAAAAAGGATATAAAAAGAAAAGAGACAACGTTCAGCATAAAAGGAAAAGATAGACGATGTTCAGCATAAAAAAACATAACAACAATAAATAAATAAAGCACTCATTACTGATGAGCCATACATACTTCAAAATATCGAGCGATTTTATAATTTAGCTTGTTGGAACAATCAACTAAAGAACCAATCAAAATATTTAGTGAAATTACTTATTTTCTGTGTGAAATTTAACGTAACCCCCCAGCAGTAAAAAGGGGATTTAATTACAGCAACGATGGTTTTGTTTATTTTGAATTTCATGCAAAGCTACACGAGGGCTATCTGCACAAGCCATCCCTAATTTAGCAGTGTAAGACTAGAGGGAAGGCAGCTAGTCATCACCACCAACCACCAACTGTTGGTCTCATTTTTTACCAACGAATAGTGGGATTGACCACCACATTATAAAGCAGTTCAACAGTTTTGACCTTTTAACCTCTGTATCACTTTAAAAAAAGGGGCCTTCAAACTAAAAACTGTGTAACAATTGAGAAAATTTATTAGAATAGAGAAAAATATACAAGTAAAATATAAGCAAGCAAATCTGTTGAAATAATCTTTAATTTGAGGCTAACACGGATAAAATGAATATGTAGTTAAATAACACTTTGAACATAATTTTGAATTATTTAAACATGATAAAGACACAAATTAAAGGAACTGGAAGAATAATAAAAACAAAATCACAAAAAAAGTAAAAAATGAAGAATTAAATAATATCACCAAGACTGGCACTTACAGCTCACGTACACACACACAGAAGTGGGTCAAAGTTAGCAACTGAATTTAAATTCTACTTCTAAATCCACAAATGACAAGTCTGCATGATGTCATTTGTAATATCACCAAGACTGGCACTTACAGCTCGCGTACACAAACAGAAGTGTGTCAAAGTTAGCAATTGCACTTAAATTCTACTTCTAAATCCACAAATGACAAGTCTGCGTGATGTCATTTGTAATATCACCAAGACTGGCACTTACAGCTCGCGTACACAAACAGAAGTGTGTCAAAGTTAGCAATTACACTTAAATTCTACTTCTATATCCACAAATGACAAGTCTCTGTGATGTTTCTGATGCTAATTCCTGCCATCATCAGGAAAGTCTTGAGAAGGACTGTATTTAGTGGCATGATAGCACACCTGCTTTTCTAACAAGAAGACCAAGAACTGAGTCCATAATCTTGAAATTCAGATCTGGTTGTGCATGCCTGACTGCTAAAAGTGAGGAAACTGTGACTTAAAAATGGGTAACATTATTAGTTTTCAGTTCAATCTTCACTGTTTGGATGTTGCTATTTATTAAACTCTTTTATTAAGTAAGTATTTCATTAAATATTGCTTACCTGCTTTGGAAATGGTTGTTCTCAATTCTGTGCAGCTTACACAGCTTGGATGTTTCTATTTATTAAACTTTTTTATTAAGTAAGTATTTCATTAAATATTGCTTAGCTGCTTTGGAAATGGTTGTTCTCAATTCTGTGCCCATACGTACTATAACTTGTCAAACTTTTTATTTAATCTGACATAATATCTGTGTATTATAGAATTTATAAGAGTTATTTTGGAAACAACTTTTAGGACATCACAACTGTAAGATGCCAAGATAATACCCAACCAAGAAGTGCCCCATCGAGCCCGACACTTCGTCGAAATCGTCACTCTAGTAAGGTAAAATAGTATTAAACTTTGTTTGTTTGCACGAATGATAGTAGTCGTAACTTAAAAATATTATCTAATAGATTTCTGATAAATAGGTAATTTAGAATATATGTGCAGTGGCGAAAAATGTAAGCTGACATTATTTTATGATTTTCTACCAACTTGTATCTCTGTGTTAATAAACTAAATATGGTGACAAGTTTTGGTCGTCAAATCCTGTCATGCAGTTTGTGTAAGTTGTCTTTAATTAATGCACTGTTTAATATTCATGTAATCAATAAGAATTAATATTCATGTAATCAATAAGAATTAATATTCATGTAATCAATAAGAATTAATATTCATATAATAGTTAAAAACATGTAATCAATAAGAATTAATATTCATATAACATATTGATTCTTTCTAAAAATATATATTGAGCATCAAAACTCATTGAGGGAAAATTAGCAGCTGGTGAGCATTAAGTCTGAGGGATTATAATGCTACGAATTGGGTTTCGATACCCATAATGAGCAGAGTACAGATAGTCTAGTGTTTAGTATTGTGCTTAACAACAAATATAACTTAAAGCACTTTAATTTCTTCTTATATATTTAATATACAGTGACATGAGTGTGCCCCCCCCCCCCCCCCCAATGGCACAGCAATAATTATGTAAACTTATAATACTAGAATCCAGGTTTTAGTACCCATGGTAGGCTTAGTACAGATAACCCATTGTGTAGCTTTGGGCTTAACTACAAATAACCAAACAAACAAAACACTTAGAGTGTGCGTATGTTATCTTTCAGTGCTTGTAAGCTACAAAACCTTGGGGCCACATCTAGTATCCATTTACTTATTCTCTTTTTTGGACGTAAATATTAACACTTTATTAAATTGTTAATAAAACACTAAAAGTTGTTTTTTTATTAACTTGTATTCCTATTGAATTAAAGCAAATTCTCTTTAGTGGCCAAAATAATCACATGGTTTTGTTTGTTTTATTATAGTGCTCCAATGCCTTTTTTAATTGGTGTTCCATCTATAACAATCTCGGTAAGTAAACCTACTTGTAGAATATTTTTTGAATTATTGTTTTGTAACAGTTAACACTTTCTTAGATCTTCAGTGATATTGTTCATATTACCACAGTTCAGTTTTATCTTTGTTCAGTGCCTTCTGCAGGTGTTATATTGTTAAGAGTATTACCACAGTTTAGTTTTATCTTTGTTCAGTGCCTTCTGCAGGTGTTATATTGTTAAGAGTATTACCACAGTTTAGTTTTATCTTTGTTCAGTGCCTTCTGCAGGTGTTATGTTGTTAAGAGTTTGGAAAAATAGTGATAAACAAACATTGGAATCATTTTAATTTTATTGAAAAAAACACAAGAAATAATTTACTTCAGTAATAAGTAAAAACAGATGGTAAGTTGAACACAAGTCAGTAAAAAACTAGATGAATCATGTTTCTGTTGCCAGAATTCAAAATATATGTTTATCTGATTGTAATTTTTATGGACATTATAAAGTAATCCAAGAGTACTATCTGCAGTATTTCTTTTTTTCTTTCTCTTAACAGATGCAATCATTTAACAGGATTGGTTCACCACATCATGTGGTTTTTGTAAATTATGAATTCTTTTGTTTTGAAACTAATGAATTCCATTGATTGTCAGAAATGTTAATATTATGGTTACAGTGTTTTTATTTAAACTGAAATTTAAATCTAATAGCTCGATACTTTCAAGGTTAACATTCTATTGCAAGTGTAGATAAGCATAAATCTTTAAACCTGTTGAACCGCTGATTTAAATCTAATAGCTTGATACTTTCAAGGTTAAAATTCTATTGCCAGTGTAGATAAGCATAAATCTTTAAACCTGTTGAACCGCTGATTTAAATCTAATAGCTTGATACTTTCAAGGTTAACACTCTATTGCAAGTGTAGATAAGCATAAATATTTAAACCTGTTGAACCGCTGATTTAAATCTAATAGCTTGATACTTTCAAGGTTAACACTCTATTGCAAGTGTAGATAAGCATAAATCTTTAAACTTGTTGAACCGCTGATTTAAATCTAATAGCTCGATACTTTCAAGGTTAACATTCTATTGCAAGTGTAGATAAGCATAAATATTTAAACCTGTTGAACCGCTGATTTCCTGTTTTACTTTGAGCAACAAAAATTATGAACTTATTGACCTTATAGCAGGTTGATCTGTCTGACCTGGAGGGAGTAGTGTTCTTGGATGCTGATACTAACGATATCAACACCCCTTTTGATGACTTACAAAAATTGCCTGGTGAAGTTGTAAGTTTAAAGACAAGTTAGAACTTCATAATAGTTCATAACAATCATTTTAACGGATGTAAACATAACAGGTGTAAATGTACTTTAGTAGACATTTTGTACAACAACATATTCAAAGCTTATCAAAGTTTTTCAAAAGTTCTGACATTAGGTTGTAGAATAACATTATAAGTTTATTTATTGATAGTATTAAGTACAGTAAAGTTTAGCTCAAAAATAAAGCAAAAAGTGTACACAAGTTACATTGCTAATTTATATTTTTATCAAATGTAGACTGTACTTAATAAAGGCTTAACTCATGTTAGGCCTAAGGTAAGTGGACTTAAGATATCGGTTCCTGCAATTAGAATTATTTTGTATTATTCTATAAATGCTGTATTTAAAGAAGTACTGTTGCAATAAAGATACTAATTTGACAGCAAATGTTTTGCAGGTTTCTGCTAGTTTTAGGGAACATTTATGTGAAACATGAATCATATTAACGTAGCAGCTTTGACAAGATTTGTTGAATATCTGCCTGACCATGATTATGTTTCATTTGAAGTGATGAGAATTTTGTATTTGTGGGCTTTAAAAATGTAATTTTGTTGATTAATTTAGATGATATTTAGGGATCATAAAATTACACAATGTTATGTGTAGCAGTTATAGGACAAACAGCCACAGCAAACTGAACAAACTGTCATAAGTCTTGTTGATATTGGAGAAACTAATCTGGATGCACGATTGTGGCGAAACTAGTTTTTCCAGTATAAAGACTTCTGACAGTTTGTTCCGTTTACTGTGGCTTTTTGTTCCCTATCTTTTGGTATTTTCATTGATTGTGAGAATATTTTTTTCCTGTATTCGTGTTAATTTTTTTTATATCTATAAAAAAAGAAATTTGTGTTGTAATTTTTGTAACCATGCGGTAAATACGACTTAGAAGTATCATTATATTCTTTCTTCGTCAAGTTCAATTTTTGTAGCTTATTTACAAAATATTTTAAACATTAAATTAACAAAATCATAATGTAACTTATCATTCATACATGATTCTAAAATGTTTGTCATCTACTGTCTTCTTTACTAAAGGTTGCTTTGTTAAAAAAGAACTTGAAAAATCCCAACGCCATGTTAGGGGATGGCATTCCTCGTGCATTTCTACATGCTACAGTCCAGTTAATTGGAGGTTATAGAGATGCACTGAGATTAAAACTAGGAGAGAAAATTAGTTTTGATCCAGAAAAATTTATCCAGTCTCGGTCTTCGTCAATGCAGAAGTTGTTGGAAAAAATATTGAACCTTCAGTTATTCCAACAGGTATTATTTCATAAATTGTGCAGAAAAATATTATTTATGGTTTGCTTACTAATCAGAGTACACTGTCATTAAAAGAGTATCCTGTACATACCAAAACAGGTTTAGTTATTACAAGATGTTAACTGGGATAATATCAAAATATGTATAAAACTATGAATTTTGGTAGTGGAAGAATTAGAAATGTGTAAAAAAAAAAAAGAAATTAATTCTTATGAAATATTTAGAAACCAATTTAATTACAAGATGTTTAATTTTTTTTTAAAGACCTTCAACCCAATCTTGTTGATGGTATTATACTGACCAACTCTTACCATGCATTAATAAAAAATTAATAGTTGTAAAAGTGACCATATCTGAAACACAGAGTTAGCAGGTTGCATTTTTTCTTTTTCTTTCTTTTTTTAAGGTAAAATGTTTTTAGAAGAATTGTATCAAATACCCACATTCTTATGTGAGGTCCAAAGGCTGTCTCATGATTCACAGAGGCTCTTAAAGGACCAATTAAACTCCTTGATTATCTTCAGCTGTTATCTTTATCTTTTACTTCTATAGCTACCTCAGGTGGGGGGGGAAAAAATCCTGTTAGGACATCCACCAGTGATACCTGAGTTAATGTATATAACAAAAAAATATATAAAAACATATTAAATCATGGTGACTCCAGGGCCAAGAAAACAAATTTTGATGACAGATTTAGGTTCAGTCGCCATGAAAACCCACTCCTAGACCACCACCATGACAGAGTGGCCATCCAGTAATAGAGAGAATGGATTAATAAATTTGAATTTTGTGAAGTATGACTTAATGTTATTGAAGCCCCCCCCCCAAAAAAAAAAGTTAAAAAGGTCAAAGTAGAACATTTGTTGAAAATCACAAATAACTATTCTAGATGATTATCATGTCGTATCACAAGATTCATGTTTAAATTCAAGATATTTTATCAAAGCAATTTTGTGAGAACTCTTGTACAGAGTTGAGTATGTTGTATTAAAACCATTTTGGAGCCTCTATATGACAACCGTGCATTTTGGCAATAGACCTGCAGTATAGTTTCCATAGCAAAAGACTGACCTGTTCAAAGCACATCATTCCTTTCCGTATGCTTTCACTATACCATCTTGAGGAAGATGGTTTAAACATCCTGATCACACACACACATTCCTAGGACCTGCATCTGGCAACTTGATTGATATTTCTTCATATGGAATAACATGAATACCCATTTCATCCTCCAGGTGCTTGAGGTATGCAATGGTTGAATGGATATGTTGTGGAAGCAATTTATGAACACTTGACTTGTGGTGCCTTTCCAGACAAAGATCCTTTATAATTATGCGACATAATGTTGCCTGGGGTGCACTGATGACTTTTGCAAGTGAATTTGAGTCCAAGAATTCTCAACTGCTACAAGGTGCTGCATTTTGTTTACCAACACCGTGGTATGACTTGTTGCAGGTCTTTCTATCCAAATGGTCATAGTACCCCATGTTGATCCATATTACTTTGTTTTCCATTGCCATTAAGTACAGGGGATATCCTAACATCATCAAAATGTAGCTCTGACACGTGCAGAGTTCTACCATGATTTTATATTGGCTATGGTTAGCATGTAATTTTGCTGATTTGCATATTAAAAATTATTTTAATATAATGTACTTAAATCTCTCTGGAAATTTGTTATTAAATAGTTAAGGAACAGCTCACTGTATGGTGATAGGTACAGATCTAATATTTTTCAAAGTTATAATCGGTAATAAAACTTACAATGTTATTGGGTATATCAGAGCTAATGTTTCAATTTTTTTTTTCTTTGTTTGGACCAATAGTTTATTGAAGGACGACTTGAGTTGCTAAATTGCGGGAAAGGGTTTCGTGATGAGTTTGAATTTGAAGTTAACAGTTACGAGGATAAGAGCAACAGTGGACTAACAACCCAATACAAGGAGTGGTTACATACTATGAAGGTTAGCTGATGATGTGTGAATATACTTACTGCTTAGCTCTTTAAGATATTAATATCGAGTTTTTGTCATCAATGAAATTATATTTTTCCTCTACAACTATACTTAGTTTTATCGTCCAATATGAATATTTCTAGTTTTGTGGTCCACTAAAAATATGTCTAGTTTTATGGATAACACAGGCCTGCAAATTTTAACTTCATAAAAGTTGTTTTGGTTTTAATAACGGATTTTCCATAATTCAACTATGCAGATTTCAAATATAATATCTTTTCTTTTCTATCACGTAAGGATTTTTTACAAATCGGGAAGAAAAAAAAATACTCTTACTCGGATCAAATTATTATTTCGTTTACCGCAATGAACATTTCTTATTATCATGTTTGGGTTGTAGAATGATCGATAAGACTCTCTCGTCGTGATTGGTCTAGAGAAATCTATAGCCAGTGTGACCCGATTTCAGTGAAAACGATTCACTTATGTACTTTAACGTAAAAACATGTACGTGATGGAGAAAAATGGATACCATTCTCTAATTCAGCGTATAGGAATTACCGTATAACATTTAATTGTTACTGGTGAATTACCAAATAAGCAAGATGTTATTTATTATCGGTCACTTATTTTCTTTTTTTGAAATTCCTTAATATTTTGTTCCTTTGAAAATTCTTTTTCTATTAAAAGAATCCTTGTTATACAATTTACAAGAAAAAGTTACTGATGTTTCACTTAAGGTTATTTTGAGAAAATTGGACAGAATGGTGTTTTATTAAATGATATGCAAGCCCATTAAGGTGTATAAAGTTGTAAAAACAAAGAAATTGTACTTTCTGAACTAGTGGTGAAATTTTTCGTAAATGGTACATGTACTCGCCTTTGCCGTGACCTGTTCTTGCAGTGTATGGACGATGGAGCTTGCACAATTTCTGGAAATCCTTGAATTTTGTAAAAATTATTTTTCAGTATCGGAAGTACTGCAAAGTCAAGTTTTTATCAGGAGGACCTGGAAAAAACACTTGAAAGTTTAATCGCAATACTTCCAAATCCTCCGTTTTTATTAACAACAAGCCATACCATTCTGTTTATCTCATTTTTGAGAAAAACTATATACTAACTTGGAAACACTGATCGGTATTGGGCTTTGAACTCTGTACCTCTATCATGACCTTTGTTGGAACAATATTATTAGGATGAAGAGAAATCGAGGATCATTTGGTGAAAATCGTAAAACTGTTGATAGGATAAAAAACACTGAGATCTAAGAACTTTTGTAATTACATCTTGAGCGTAAACACTTGAAAAGTAAACAATATTTTTAGCTTCATCAGTTATTACCTAAGATTCATTAATACAAAGAGAAACGGAGAAATGCAAACCCAAACTGCAACAATATAATAGAATTAGTGCCGTAAACTTAACCACTGTGTATAAAATAGTCAAACATTTGGCATTAAAGACGGACCATCAGCTTATTTGGTTAAATCACCCATTATTTAACGTGTTCAGTCTATGCTTGGATATTTTGAGTTACATTTTGGGCCCTATTACTAAGTATTTTGGGGACAATTTTCTGCTTTTAAGGGACGATCAGGGATGTGTGTTATTAATATTATTTCATCTCTTTGTGTTCTTAGTTTCTACTTTCAGATCTAACACAAACATATGTCTTATTTGTAACCATTATACCCATAGCCGAAGCTATCTTTGAGGTCACCGAGGTCCGGACCTTGGTTAAAATTTTAAATCACATGTCATGTGGTTACACACGAAATTTAACAAACAGCTTTGTCAATTAAAATATAATATTTCTCGTCAATTGTCAAAATAAAAGGCTTTTACTTACATTTCTTAATAGTATAAATATATATTGTGTTGTTGTTGGGCTTAGGATTCTTCTACATCAGGTGTCTGTGACTTGTTGGTGATAAATTCAACAATGAATAAACAGTCAACATTAATGAATTATAAACACAACTTCCTACAGTCGTCTGCTTTTAACTCTTATTATAACAAAACTAAACAGTGATAACATATTTGCTCACAAAATAAATGAATCAATAATATTTAAACTAAACAGTTTTTATATCATGATAGGCTGGTTTTAAATGTTAAAATAGCTTCTGGTCGACTCATTCGTTGTTTTTACTTTCTTAGAAAGGAAGTAGTACATTCTTGAAAAGTGTGAAAAGTAAGGTAAGTTGTCCAAAATATTTTGATGTATTTTGAGATTTTAACATAGAACGAGTCTTCATACTGTATACAATTTAAAGGCCAATAATTGATTTTAAATGTTTATACAAATGTTTTATCCAGCATTATATTAACCTTTCTAAACATGTTAACTGATTTGTTTGAGAGGCTTAGTCAACAGTAAGTGTACAGTTGAAGGCTGTTCTGACGGACAACTGATGATTTCATCCAGTTCTGTGTACTGTTTTAAAATCTGTTTTTTTTTCATATGTAACTGTTGATAACAAGACTGTACAGCTGTAGTTATTTACGAGCAACAGATGGAACTTATAATTTTGATTTTACTTTTTTTTCTCATACTAATTATCTAATTATTCAAAATTAATTATATTTATTGTTAGTTCAAGGATAGAAGCAAGCAAGCCTATAAAGATGTCAGACTAAAAGCTAATGACAAGAAGCAACAGGTATTGTAAGAATATCTTTATCACACTTTCTTGTTTTCGAATTATTTAAAATATTTGTTTTAATAAAAGTTTTTAAAATTTTGATCAGGGTGTTGTATTTTTTACGGCCTGGTTGTTAGTACGCTAGACTCACAATCTGTGAATCATGGGATCAAAACCTGGCACCAAGCATGCTTACCCTTTGTGCCTCGAAAGCATTGTACTGTGATGTTCAGTCTCACTATTTGTTGGTAAAGAGTAGCCCAAAAATTGGTGGTTGGTGCTGCCAGCAATTTCTCTTCCCTGTAGTTAGCAGATCAAAATGAAGGGGCCTGGTGGTTAGGGTCGTGGGTTCGAATCCTTGTCACACCAAACATGCACACCATTTCAGCTGTGGGGGTGTTATAATGTTATGGTCAATCCCACTATTCATTGGTAAACAATTAGATCAACAGTTGGTGGTGGGTGGTGTTGACTAACTGCCTTCCTTCTAATCTTACACTGCTAAATTAGGGACGGCTAGCGCAGATAGCCCTCGTGTAGCTTTTGGTGAAAAGTTATTAATAACTCAACAATACATAAAGTTTATAGCATCTTAATATAGACTAAAATGTAATATAAGGATAAGGAAGAAACATGTTTTCAGAGAGGGAAAGCAGGAATGCTGGTATTTCCACATCGCCTCATTATTACTAGGGACAGTCTTGTTCAGTAATGTAATAGATGAGGTGACCACATTGCCTCGTTAGTACTAGGGACAGTCTTGTTCAGTAATGTAATAGATGAGGTGACCACACCGCCTCATTAGTACTAGGGACAGTCTTGTTCAGTAATGTAATAAATGAGGTGACCACATCACCTCGTTGGTTCTAGGGACAGTCTTGTTCAGTAATGTAATAGATGAGGTGACCACATCGCCTCGTTGGTACTAGGGACAGTCTTGTTCAGTAATGTAATAGATGAGGTGACCACATCGCCTCGTTGGTACTAGGGACAGTCTTGTTCAGTAATGTAATAGATGAGGTGACAACATTGACTTATTGGTACTAGGGACAGTCTTGTTCAGTAATGTAATAAATGAGGTGACAGCATTGCCTTAACCCTGAATCCTTCTGACCAGCACATAATTTGTCATTAGTTAGTGTGACTAAATTACTTGTCATACAATAAAACATAAAAGTGTTTAAAAAATTAGTGTTAGAAAAACTTATTATTCAATTGTTTTGAATCGTCTAGACTTATTCTATCCAGCCCTCCAGTGGCAGGGCGGTATGTCTGCGTACTTACAACGCTAGAAACTGGGTGTGAAGTTACGTGTGAAATGTCCGATTCTCTTTATTTCTTAGTAAAACTAAAGAATACAACTTTAATAAAAAAATATGATATCGCTTCCAAGGCTAAAAGCCTCCCTCCTGTGGTGGGCAGTGCACAGATAGTCCATTGTGTAGCTTTGTGCTTAACTTCAAACAAACAAACAATGTTCTGTCCATTCTTTAAGGAGAAAGTTACTTGTTCAGTTATCAATAAGGCAGTTATGTATAAGTTTGAAAAGGTTTCCGACTTTTTCCTGAACTATAAGCTGTTTAGTATTCTAACATATAACATTTATTTACTAATAATTCCTCACAATCACTGCATCTGTGTATAAATTAATCAATTATCAACCTGAGAACATGTAATCAGTAAGAAAACATGTAATCAATAAGAATTAATATTCATGTAATAGTTAAGAATTAATATTCATGTAATAGTTGAGACTGATTATATGTTCTCAACTAAAACTCTTGAATTCCTTTACAAAAAACTTGAAATCTAAAGCAGGATTAAGTTTTATGTTTCAATTAGAAATCAGTTTAAAATCTGCAACATTTGTAAAGTTGATATCCTCGTTGAAATTTGCCTTAAAGTTCCTGGAGTTTACATGTTCTTTGATAGTTCTATTTTATTACACTTCATATGTTTATAGTTAATAGTGTCGAGATATATATTTGGTAAATTTTATATTGCTTAACATATTTAAACTTGCCATGGTTTAACAATTTAATCAACAACTCAAACATCTAGATCACAGTATGGTACAAAAAGTAAAGCTATGTATTATTTTCACATTCTGTATATCTTAAAATACTACTTTTAAATGACTCACCTTAAGTAATCAAGGAGACTTCCGGGCAATACTGGAATAAATATATGTTGCCTGAAATATAAGAAAACAAAAATATTTATTTTTGGTTATTTGTTCTGAAAATGGAACTTACTCTATTAAATATTCATGGA
>NW_013672617.1:32674-41573 GCF_000517525.1 Limulus polyphemus | reverse complement strand
TAGGGGGTATTTTAGTTGATTTAAGTGCTGTGACATGCAGATCAACGGATGTAGCAACACTTCCTGGAATCTGACCTTTGTTGTTTCCAATTGTCATTTTATCGAAGTTAACTACATATTTCCTCGGTAGTAAATAGTCCAATCCTAATATACATTGGTCTTCAATGTCAGCCAAGTATACTTTCTGTCTGTTATTCATGCCCATGAGCTCGATAGTTACCCACACTGGTCCCCACCACCTTGCAATAATGTCCTGTCACACCACAGAGCTTCTGTACAGTTTCTGGTACTCCTTCGTGATCTAACACCTTTATGCTCACAAGGGTTTGCTGAGAAGCAGAATTTATGACAAAGTTGCACCTTTGGCCATCCAGCTTCCCTGTCACGTAGATACTATGTGTGCTTGCCATTTTACACTTAGCTGTTGGGACTTTCACGATGGAGGTTGGTGGGGTCCCTCAGCACCAACCACTACTGGTTTTCCGAAGCTGACTTAGTGGTGGTATTCATCTTACACTGGCTCCTCAGATGTCCTTGCTCCCCACAGTTCCAACATCCTTTCTGGGTAGCAGCCTTTCCTGCCATGGCATCTTCCCTGTGTTGAAGTTTCCAGCATTGAGCTACATACCATTGTTGTAACTGATTCTGAACGAAAAGTAGTCTTATAAATCACATACCATTGTTGTAACTGATTCTGAACGAAAAGTAGTCTTATAAATCACACACCATTGTTGTAACTGATTCTGAACGAAAAGTAGTCTTATGAATCACACACCATTGTTGTAACTGATTCTGAACGAAAAGTAGTCTTATGAATCACATACCATTGTTGTAACTGATTCTGAACGAAAAGTAGTCTTATGAATCACATACCATTGTTGTAACTGATTCTGAACGAAAAGTAGTCTTATAAATCACATACCATTGTTGTAATTGATTCAAAGCGTCATTTGCTAATAAGAATAAACTGCCTCTGTTTTAAGTTACGGTAGATTTGATTGTTTAACGGTTATGTCTTAAATTTCACTGAATACAATATGTGAAAATAACACAGTATATAAAAAAACGTGAATTTTACTCAAAAGTTCAAACAAGCTACTTAATCCTAGCGTTTATGTTTTGGTCCTACGTCAGTATATTAAAATATGCCTATTTTTGTCTTTCCTACATTGAGCAGAAGTTAATGAGGTTATTGTGTAAAATATTAAGACTTAGCTAAAAACTGGTGGAAACAAAGAAACAAATATGTTGCTTAAGACATTTTGAATAATAAAAACAAAGGATGTTAGTATTTAATCCGTTAAATAAATGGTTTACACTTTGTATTGATGACGTGGTCATCTGAAGTTGTTTTTTGCATAATAAGAAATATATGTCAAGGTCTTCTGAATGTTTCAAACAGTTAATCGATTTGTAAGTATTCACATATCATTTTATAAAACCAAGATTTCCCAATTTTTGTAATAAATTTACATATTTTTATTTTGGTTAATGATGTTTCATTGTCAATATATCTTGGGAACTGTTAACGACTTGTTTAAGATATCTTGTTGATTTTCCCGATGATAAAATCAAGGAGTTGACCCTGGACACAGCAAGTGAACATGCTTCAATTCACCTCACGTATGAATATTTGTTTTCGTGTACATACGTACGATATAGGTCACTATTTCTAGTAAATTATCATGCTGGTCAGCAGGATTAATCTGGGAATAGACAGTTACTATACCACTTGGACATGTATAACAAATGTTTACATATTTTACGCGTCTGTTCGAGTAACTTAGCATAATTTTACAAAAGATTAAGTCCAACATTAATTATTGTTTTCTGTTGTATATAAGAAAAATCAAATGCTTTGTTTAACTATATTTTTAAGTGAATATTTGACACAGTATTTAATACTATATATATATATACATATATATATAATAAACGTTTCTTTTCTGTTGTTGTGGTATTTAGAATTTGAATGCACTAAGTTTATAAAATGTAAGGGCAATGCTGAGTATTTAAAGAAATAAAACTATTGCTACGACAGCGGAAGTCACGTGACGCTGGTATTACGTCATGAGGTTCCAGAAGGATCATGAAGGCCCGAGCGTTTTCTAGGCGCCCTCTATTTTAATATATAAGCCCGGCAATTAAAGCGGAGAGGAGAAGTGACGGCATAGATAATTGAATAGCAGACAGGGAGATAGAGACAGATAATCGAGTCAAGCCGTAAGTAAAGTGTGTAAATCGTTGTGAATTATAGCGTGTGTTTAAGTTAAAGTGACTGTGGAAGTTCTATGCATTGTAAATTTGTATTGATGAAGAATAAACTAGTTTTACTTAAGAAAGGGCTTGTATCGCTGAAGTTCCTTGGGAAGAATTTTTACGGGAAATTATCAAACGAACAGAAACGTAACAAATTGGTGTCAGAAGTGGGATAAAAAAAAGAAGATGGAAACGAGAAGCGGCAAATCAAACTATAGCTTAGCAGATTTAATGGCAGCAATACAAGAACAGCAAAAGAAACAAGAAGAACGAGAAAAGAAACAAGAAGAGAGATTACAGCAGTTGTTGGAGGAAAAAGAAAATAAACAAGAAGAGAGATTACAGCAGTGGCAAGAAAACCTGCAACAGTGGAAGCTCGAACAGCAAAATAAACAAGAGAGACTACAGCAGTGGTTGGAGAAGAAATAAAATAAACAAGAAGAGAGATTACAGTAGTGGTAACTGGAACAAGAAAGGAAACAGGAAGAAAGTCTCCAACAGTTGCAGGAAAGTCAGAAGCAACTACAGGAAAGTCAACAACAGTGGCAAGAAGTACAAATGAAAAACATTAGCAAATTTAAAAGTGAATTAAATGCATTAAAGGATGATTTACTGTTTTTTACACAAGGAGGATATATTAGCCATCGACCTAATCAGCCCCAGACAACGGGAAGCCCCTTCCAGACCCCGCAGTTAAACCCTAATGCAGACATCTTCCGTCCTAACAGAAGTCACATTTCAGACATGAGTGTCAGCAATTGGGGTGATCTAGTACGAAGGAAGCCACAGGAATTCGATGGGAAGGCACCGTGGAAGGCATATAGAGCCCAATTTGAGCTCCTGGCAGAAATGAATGGATGGACAGAGGAACAGAAAGCAGTATATCTGGCAACGATCCTGAAAGGACAACCACTGGAAATACTTGAACACTTGTCAGCAGACGACAGGCACAACTATAGAGCACTGGTAGCTGCTCTAGAACTCAGGTATGGAACCCAAAATCAGTCTGAAGTCTACAGGGCTAGGTTTAGGACTAGAGTCCGTGCTAAATGGGAGAGCCTGCAAGAGCTGGCACAGGATTTGGAAAGTATGGCACGCAAAGCATATCCAACTACACTACCCGATGTCCACAAGTTGTTGCTGAGGGATCAGTTCGTAGACGCCTTGGACTGTCCACAACTGAAGATACAAGTAAAGCAATCACACCCCTCTACTATGCAGGATGCAATGACCAGAGCTCTTGAATTTGAATCCTATGTTAAATCCAGCACAGAAGTACCAAGGTTGGTACAGCCATCAGGATTTAAAGCCAGAAAAGATCAGCTTTCAGAGAGGTTTGAGGGACTTTGCTGGCACTGTAACAAACCTGGGCACAAGAAGATTTATAAGACTACTTTTCGTTCAGAATCAGTTACAACAATGGTATGTGATTCATAAGACTACTTTTCGTTCAGAATCAGTTACAACAATGGAGATATATTTTACAGATACCAAGGGTATAAGTCGCGAACTGAACTTAAGTAAGAAATAGGGACCCCATGCATAAGTGTATTTTGGAATCGTTTAGTTTATAAGCCGGGTTTCAATACCCGTGATGGGCACAGCACAGATAGCCCATTGTGTAGTTTGGGGCTTAACAACAAACAAGCAATCGTTTAGCTAATAGGTTGTGTAATGCCACCAAAAATGATTCGTTTTGGGGAAGGATGCGTGTAACAGCCCTATCCAGCACAAAATATCCATACTTTTAGATCATAGTTCAGATCAGTGACCTATAATTTTCAACAAGGAGATATCCCTGTTACTTCAAAAAATAACTTGTTTAATAAAACTTGCATAGCAGCTATTTCTACACAAAATAACTCTGTATAGAATTTGTGGAAACTTGAATAGCACTGCATCAGCATTTGACAATCACGTTGTGTCAGGCATGTGCAAACTAGAAAAGAAATACTGCATCAAATTCTTTGAATCTTGAGAAAAATGTTAAAGGCAGTTTATTTCTGTAAGAAATATTATAACACTATACTTAGTAAGAAGTGGCTATAATTACGTAAACCTTTCTCTGCGCATGCAAAATACTGCGGTTTCACATTCGTTGTAACATATCCATGTGACTGGTAAAGACGATATTCTGTACATTATCAAGGAATTTTCTTCGTTATAAGAAATTAATCATGCAATAAATCAGTATGAGAAGAAATATTTATTCAACGTGTGTGTAAAACGTTCACGCTAAAAATACTAGGCCCCTTTAATAAGGAAATCAATCACTGGCTACATAATGCTTGCAGGTGGCAGGAAATGCAGCCTGCGGTGAAAACAAAAGCCAGTTTAACAAAGTTAATCACGACAAATATAATTCCAAAATTAATTTTAAATCTTAAAAATGCCTTTAAGCGTTCTTATTCAAAGTATTTTCAATTTTCACTGCACGAGGGAAAGATTGAATGGCAAATAAGGCTGATTTGGATCGCAAAGTGTGATGCGTTTACTGGATAAATTATTCCATGCACTTAACGACATTGGAAAACAAAGCAATATGGATCAACTTAGAGAACCAAGACCATCCAGAAATAGACCTGCAATAAGTCATACCCCAGCCATGGTAAGCAAAGTGTAATGTATTGTAACAGGTGAGAATCCACAAACACAAAAGTCAGCATCAAAAATTGTAAACGGTATGAGTACATTGTTAAGACAATAAACATTTCGACAGTATAAAACAACTCCATAGAATAAATATAATTTAAAACGGCACTTGTGCAAGATATTAAGAAATGAAAATATTGTGCAAAAAATTAAACAAAATGGAACATAATCCCGAAAGATTTCTGTCTGTAAAAGTTACACAAGCTGCTTCCATGACATATCAATTCGTTCAAGTAGCTGAAGAATGCAAAGATTACTTTATTTCTTCTAAATATAGGTTTAGAAAAATAAAGCACTGGATATATGTTTTATAATCTCTGGGTATTTTAAGTTTAGCGGGCGCTAAAAGAATACAAAACTTCTCTATCAAACTTCAATTATTACTCCTGAAAATAGTGGTGTAAGAACACCGAAACATGTAGTCATTTTAGGATTGGTTTCTGTTTTAATAAATTATTTATTTTGTCATTATTTTAGCGTTGTACTCCTTTTAACTGTATATATGTATATCTTACACAAGTGTCGTCTGAAATTATATTGATTCTATGGAATTGTTTTATACTGTCGAAATGTTTATTGTCTTCAAAAGTCCTCATACCGGTAGCATCAGATTAAATCTTTTCCATACACGTTGTTTAATAGATTGCTCTAAGATACGTTTACACATGTATAAATACTCAAAATACTGTGTAGCTAATTCCAAGTTACGGTTTCTTGAGATGTTTTGTACTTCATTTCTATATATACAAACTGCTGTACTTAAAGATTTCCTAATTTTTTCTTTAACTTGAGAACCTTATACCCACATTAAACCTTTAATGATATGTTGTTTTTATGCATTTTTTACAATTCCTCAAATTTCCTATCAACACCGATCTGCAGTTTTCGTATGTGCTGAATGCTCAGTATGAGAAAAAATCTTATTAAGAACGAAATTTTTTATTTTTATGAGGGAATTTCACGAAAAGAAAAGGGACTTTCTCTGTCGACTGATTCAAAGAAATATTTCGAAGATAAGAGCATGAACGAGAGAAAAAACTCATAAACAGAAGAATGTGTTTAGTATACATTTGTTGTTGTTCGGTTTATATATTTATTCATTTTTCATGTCGGTATTATATATATATATGCATGATTTTATTGTACCATGTCGAATCAATTGAATTGAATATCTTCCCTTTTTATAGAAACGACAACTCAAAAAAACGCTCACTTCGGTAGCGGTCTTTTCTTGCACTCTAAAATGACAAGGAACAGTGGCATCCAGCGGGGAAAAAAACATGCGACTACTTAGCGAGCCTGAATGCTCTATTGTGCAGAATGCACCCATCGCATTGAAACTCAAACATTTTTGTTTGCAAAACAAATCGCGTTGCAATCGCTGTCAGACTCCTTTGCTTAAAAACAAATGCAATGCAATTTTCCTTATTGAAATAACACATAGAATGACAAAATACGATTGCATACGGTCCACTAGATATCATATTGCATATACGCTATGATCCAAGGCATATACGCTATGATCCAATGCATATACGCTAGGATCCAAGGAATATACGCTATGATCCAAAGCATTGGGTTAGCTTCACAGTTTGTTATTTACTCATTTTAGGAAATTTACCGTTGAATTGTTTCAATGAGCATTTGTTAGTATTACATAGTAAACTTTGGTAAATATCCATGGTCACCCTCATTCAAAATTTGGTCATCTTAAATAGTTTCTGTTGTTGTTTCTAAATATCCATGGTCATCCTCATACAAAGTTTGGTCGTCTTAAATAGTTTCTGTTGTTGTTTCTAAATATCGTTGGTCACCCTCATACAAAGTTTGGTCATCTTAAATGGTTTCTGTTGTTGTTTTTAATGAAGGTATAATCTGTTTTCGAAATTTTTGTCAGGAAATAAAAATCACGTTTGAATTGTTTTTTGGGTAGTCTTAACATCTTCAGTTTATTATGAAATTAGTACCAAGAAATTTTGTTGCTATTTGTCTGGTCAAAACTTTAACTTGTGTCTACTCTTTCGTTGTGTTTTTAATAATTCGTTGTAATTCAACTTTGAATTTATTTTTTTCGACTTTATCTTATGTGATTATTACGTATCAGTCTTATAAATCATATATATTTGTAACTGATTTTGAGCGTAAATTAATCTTATAAATCACATACCATTGTTGTAACTAATTCTGAACGAAAAGTAGTCTTATAAATCACATACCTAAGTTTAACTTAGAAATGGTATTTTACAGACACCACGGGTATAAGTCGAGATCTATTTCTTAGTTAATTTTAAGTTTCTTATACACCAGTATATAAGATGTGTAATTTATCTATTTTTACTTACCCGATCTTTGACTTGATTTAGAGTTTATCAAGGTTTCTTATTGAGTAAAATACTAGTCCTTGAAAAAAATTTCGTTTCATAGACAGACACACATAGACGAACAGAACGGAAAACTTTCACAACCCGCAACTCAGCAATGTTCATAATACAACAGCACTAACGTCATGTATGATAGATAAAAAGAAGTTAAGCAAGAAAACAGATTTGTATTAGTTGCGTCTATCCAAGAGTTAAACACTTACTTCTTGACATACCGAAGATATGAGAACTATATAAGTGTAAAAATTATGTTACACAGCAGAAGGGGTTTCTTTCTGAAGGTGAATTTAAAACAACGGGCGTATTTTTTTAACAAAACTGTTCCCACGTTTTGGTTTGTTTGTTTCATAGCAAAGCTACATTGGGATATCTGCTATGTCCACCACGGGAACCGAACCCCGAATTTTAGCATAGTAAGTCCATAGACTTATCGCTGCCCCATCGGGGGGACTCAATGTTTTAGAGAATTTACCAAATCATGGAGTGTGGGGTATAAAGTGGAATCCAGCATGATATCATGGAGTGTGGGTTTGTCTGTTTGTTATTAAGCACAAAGCTAGACAATGGGCTATCTGTGCTCTGCCCACCACGGGTATAAAAACCCGGATTCTAGCGTTGTAAGTCCACAGACATACCGCTGTGCCACTGGGGTGGGGGTGGGGGGGCTGGAGTGTGGGAATAAAGCGGAGCTTTGTAAGATATCACTGATTAAAATATGATATGGGTGTCCATAAATATGTGCGTGTGTGTGTATTCATGAATAGAATAATGAAATATACTTTATACTTATTATACAAACACTAATTGAAGAATAAATCATTATGTAGATATTATAAAAATATATCGTACTACCACCCAATATACGCGGTTATATGAGAAAATTTAAAATATGTCTATAAATATTCAACATGTTACTACCCCAATACGTTAAAATACACACGAACGTTTAAGGACGAAGAAAAATTGTATTGAGTACAAAGTTATTTGCTTATAGCTTTCAAAATCGAGACCCGTGGTAGGTAGAACACAAATAGATCATTATGGAGTTTTCTGGTTAGCAACAAATAAACAAAGTTAGTTTCATACAAGAATCTTTTCAAACCATTAATTTATCTTGTTTTCGTTTTGCCACAAAAAATCCCGATTTGCTGTGTCACACGTAATGCAAACCCTTTAGTAAGCTATTAAAATAATCTTAAGAAACACAAGCTATCTCTTCATTTAGCCAATTTTCTGTTTCGTTTGCAAAATTTATTTCGCAGAACCTCCAAGTGGTGGTAAATACCGAGGTGGTGGGAGCTCAAGCTTTTTTTTATCTGATCCTAATGTCACCTCAAAGTTTAAGTCCAATATTTTTTTCACACGTGGTTTGAGGTTAAATCTGCACATTTCCCCTCCCCCACTTAAAACATGCTCCCCCCCCACCCACACACACATACTGTTTGTACCCTACTGGATCATGCATGTGGGAAAATACTCTTTGTTTTCGTATTGAGGAGAATTGTATTAACTGAAGTTTAACTGGAGGAGTGTAGATGATGTTTTAATTATTCCTCTCTATACATACATACACGTTGATAAAGGGTTGGATGACATTACACGCTGTG
>NW_013672617.1:11817-31709 GCF_000517525.1 Limulus polyphemus | reverse complement strand
CGGCTATTAGTGATTTCTTCTTCAGATTTGGTATACCATATGAACTGCATTCAGATCAAGGCCGTAATTTTGAATTAGCAGTGTTCCATGAATGTTGCAAGTCGCTTGGCATACGAAAGACCAAAACAACGCCACTTCACCCACAGTCTGATGGGATGGTAGAAAGTACAATTGGACACTTGGACAGGAATTGGCAAAGTTTTGTAATAGCCGCCAAGATGACTGAGATGTCTTACTCCCTCCACTCTTGATGGCCTGTAGAACAGCAGAGCATGAAGCCACTGGATACACTCCAGCAAAGTTGATGTTTGGTCGGAAACTTCGGTTGCCAGTGGATCTGATAACAGGACGCCCACCTTACGAAGAGTTGCCTGAAAATGTGTCAGAGTTCGTGAAAGTGTTATCTGAAAGGATGGATGATATTCACCCTCAAGTGCGTTCAAACTTGAAAACGTCTGCTGATTCCATGAAACTATGTTATGATAAGAGATCTACTGAAGTAAGCTTTGTACCAGGAGACAAGGTGTGGTTGTATAATCCCAGGAAGACCAAAGGGAAGTCTGCTAAGTTGTCTTCTCCATGGGAAGGCCCATATGATATAGTGGATCGTCTCTCAGACGTGACTTTCCGAATAAAATGTGGTCGACGAGGTATGCCAAAGGTGGTGCATGCCAACAGGCTTTGGCATTATCATGGTCCAGGACATTTCAGTTGGAACAAAGTGAACAATAGAACAAATGACGCTGCTGAAGACGTGTCACCTGAAAAAGCCACTGTCAAAGAATAAACTGTACCCGGTTTTGAGAAGGGAAACAGTGAAGCCTTTGATGAAGTTACTACCACTGATACCGGTGATAGGACATTTCCTGATAAAGCAGATGAACCCAGTACGGAAGAAGATACGTCCCGTAAAATTAAGATATTTTGTTGAATTTTAATTTTGTGTTTGTAAATTCTGTATATTTAATTAAGTTATTGTTAATTATCTGTTGGTTTAATGTAAGTGGTTATTGTTCGGGACGAACAATACTAAGCAAGGGGCAGTGTTACGACAGCGGAAGTCACGTGACTCTGGTATCACGTCATGAGATTCTAGAAGGATCATGAAGGCCCGAGCGTTTTCTTGGCGCCCTCTATCTTAATATATAAGCCCGGCAATTAAAGCGGAGAGGAGAAGTGACGTCATAGATAATTGAATAGCAGACAGGGAGATAGAGACAGATAATCGAGTCAAGCCGTAAGTAAAGTTTGTAAATCGTTGTGACTTATAGCGTGTGTTTAAGTTAAAATGACTGTGGAAATTCTGTGTATTGCAAAGTTGTATTGAAGAAGAATAAACTAGTTTTATTTAAGAAAGGGCTTGTATCGCTGAAGTTGCTCGGGAAGAATTTTTACGGGAAATTATCAAACGAACACAGAGACGTAACACTATTATGTAAACTACTTACGTATGAGGTTAAGTACCTAGAGTTATGAACGAATATGATGGCCGTGCGTGGCGTCTCAATGAATGCGAGATTAAACCTAAGTGAATTAAGCTTATTCCATAACACTTCTTATACAAAAGACACTTTCAGCTGAATGACAAACCAATCGACTTATCTTGAAAGATATACCAGACCTAGCGAAATTTTCTAAACCTGGATGTCGGGAGCAAGTATTATAAGTCAACAGGGTTGACGGTATAGGTACTCTAGGTGTCTATAAACAAATGAAGAAATTTACACACAAAACTTTAACACACAAACACTGCTGTTTCAAAATGGACTCTTATGGATGGCAGATACATTCACCAAATATCTTTCATTTTGCAATGCATAGTACTATATATATCTCCATTACCCATATGGTGATGTCTTCGTACTTCCCTACTCCTAATTTCATTTTTACGTAGTTATAATGAAATTTAACCCCCCCCCCCCCGTTACTCTTTTAATTATATAGATTTACAATGTTGGAAATAAAAAGTTTTAACAATAATTGCCACATAAATTACTTGCATATTTGTATGAACTATTTGTTTAAGAGATATTAATACTCGTTATGTGCGTATGAGTGAACAGTTTGAACAAAAACGAATTAACATTGAAATTTAAGCATTAGAGTAAAGTTTAGTCTACTGCGGTCAACACCTAACAAAGTCTAAGAAAATTAACAAGTGTTTTATGGAGGCTTTAATGTATGTTGAACCCATATATGAAAAAGAAAGAAAGAGGATTTGAGAAATTATAGGCCTATTAGTCTCAATTATGTTGATAGCAAGATTTAAAGATATTATTAAAAATAACATCGAAAAGTATTTGAAAATGCGGCATTTAATTAAACATTTTCAGTGTGGTTTCCTTACTTTACTCATTTGTTGGAGTTTTTTTTATTGTTTTTTTATGGATGAGAGCATCCTGATTAATGTTCTCTGTCTTGACTTTCAGGATTTCTTTGATAAGATACCTCACAAGAGACTGGTTAGTAAGTTTGATGCTTATGGAATGTGAGTGGTCGAAAATATGATTACTTGTGGAAATCAAATAGTGGTGATAAGTTGGGATTTCCTATCTAAGACAAAAACAACCGCCAATAGAGTTTTCACATTGATTTTACTTTTTTGCTCATCATTTACTTTTATTATTTAATAACATTTCGGGCTGTATAAGGTATTTCTAATTTTGTGGATAAATTAACACGCTGTGAAGAAGCAATTGACACGTGTAAAACTAAATATTTGAGACATGCAACTTTGGAAAGGACGAACTTCTTATATAAGACGAAAATTGGAATAATGTATAAAAGAAAAAAATATTATTGTTGATAAAACTCTAACGTGTTCAATTGTGGTTGACAAATATTGTAAACCTTTTTAATGGAATACTTGACCTTACGAAACCAATTTCTCATGGTATTGTTCAATAAAAATTTCCTTTAAATTGCAACATAAAATACAAAATTTCACTCTTTATCGGATATCACTTCTTATGGCATTGGCCCGGCATGGCCAGGTGGATAAGGCGTTCGACTCGCAATCTGAGGGTCGCGGGTTCAAATCCCCCGTCCCACCAAACATGATCGCCCTTTCAGCCGTGGGGGCGTTATAATGTGACGGTCAATCCCACTATTCGTTGGTAAAAGAGTAGCCCAAGAGTTGGCGGTGGGTGGTGATGACTAGCTGCCTTCCCTCTAGTCTTACACAGCTCAATTAGGGATGGCTAGCGCAGATATCCCTCGTGTAGCTTTGCGCGAAATTCAAAAACAAACAAACAATCTTATGGCAGCGTTCTTATCACATCTAAGTTGATACCGGCCAGCTTCTTGACGTTAATGTTTCCCTTCCCCTTTATACGGGTATTGAAAGAATGTTCCATGTGTGTTTTCTGTGATTGATAAATAAAATGTTCTAAAAATAACAACTTGTTGGAAAAGTCAAGACATTAAAGATTTAATTACAGGTTGAAATTAGGCCACTTATGTAACAGTTTTTTATTACATGAATTTAAATAAAGTTACATTTCTAAACATGAAATTCAGTTACTGTATAAAAATTATATGGTTAAAGTGTTCAATCTTTTTTACAAAGTTACTTTCTATAATATCTGAGTGGTTATTCTTTTTTTGATTTTGGTTTTAAAATTATTATTTTTTTATGTGAATATACAATTTTGTCGTAATATAAAAACAGTCGTAAGTAGACTCAAATCTTAAACGTTATCCAATTCAATTACGTTTATGATTTACTCTTAAAATGGTAAAGCTCTTTAAGTAAAAAATATTTTTGGAAGAGAGATGAACTAAAAAATGCCCATAGAAGATACATTGAGGCTTAGTTCGCATAAAATCTCATAGATGGCTGCCAGCTCGAAATTTTCAGGTTGTCAATTACAATAATGGTGTCTGAAAGTTTTCACTTACAAATAGTGTTGCACTTCTACCCACTGATCTCTACTTCTGCCTGGTATCATTACAGGGATAAATAACTTATTATTTTATATTCTCATATAATTATTTATGCATTCATAAGTATACGTTTAGATCAATATGAAGCGATACTGTCTAATAGGTTATTTTTAATGTCTTAAAAGAAAACAAATCTTGATTATGTGGTGCATAAGACGAGACATAGCTTTGTCATTATATATACACAAGTGTAAAAGTGTACAATTGCTATATGTTAATTCTTGCCTGTTTGAAACTATGTCACATTAATGAAATTGTTTGACACTATTATTTTGGTTTTTGAGTTGTCATGTAAGAAGAAAAAAAGAAGCAGAAAGAAGAACAAGAAATTCAAACTTTTTGCAATAATATTTACAGATATTCCCAGAACTTATGGCTCAGTCATTACATATATATGGTTATTAAAAGAAACACTGTATAGTATTGTAAAGTTCTGATGACCTATTGAGGAGTTATTTAAAACACCATTTCGATGAACAATTCGGGCCATCCCTACATAGGCAGTGCTGCCGCTTGCCTCTTTGTACATATTGTACATGTGGCTCATTCCTACCATAAGTACTACATAAATATATACACATACACACACACACACACACATACATACACAAGCATACTGATAAAGGTAAGTAAACGATGATATTATATGTTATTTGAAAATATAACATCAGATTTCTAAATGTATTTCAGTTTATTTTTGTTGATGACAGTAGAAAAACCAAGACTAATGATGTATTTATGAAACTTTAATATCCGATGTTACAACATAATTTTAATTCAGATTTTCCTAAATATTTGTTATATATCGCCTTATAAACTTTTGTTTAGGTATAAACATGAAACTCTTTAGTGTTTGTGTAAAATTTGTGTAAACTATATAAGGATTTTACAAATCCCTATAGTCACATATTGATAGAATACCCATGGAATAAAAACTATCAAACATTATAGCATAAAAGGTCTAAAAATGCTAATTCTTTCATTGTTATAACCTTTCATGAAATTTTTCAGAGTGAGTGTTAGTCAAATCTCAGTTTGTGAAAAATGATTCAGAATATGGCAGTGAATTTTATTTATTTATTTTATTTTTTGGCCAGATTTCTTATTTCTTTTTTTTTTTTTTACTCATTTATTATTGTTACGACAGCGGAAGTCACGTGACTGTGGTAACACGTAATGAGTATCTAGAAGGTTCATGAAGGCTCGAGTGCTTGCCAGACGCCCTCTATTTTGTATATATAAGACCGGCAAGAAGTGAAGGCATAGATAGAGACGGACAATTGAGTCAAACGTAGTAGTGACCGTAAGTAAAATGCGTGAATCGTTGTGAATTATAGCGTGTGTTTAAGTTAAAGTGACTATGCAAATTAAGTGTATTACAAATTTGTATTGAGAAAGTATAAACTAGTTTTATTTAAGAAAGGACTTGTATCGCTAAAGTTTCATCCGAAAGAAATTATACGGGAAATTAACAAACGAGCAGAGACGTAACATTATTCACTTTTATATAATCAGTTTCCCCCACCTCTTTCTTGAGACTAACTTGTCAACTATACTCGTGCTATTGTACTACTCTTTGCTTCGTGTTTTCTGACCACTATTTTCATTACCTTGTGGCTGTTCACCTGCACCATGGTTGCTTTCTTTAATGTTCTAAAGAAGGTTATTTAAACGAAAGTTAGGCCGACTACTCTTTCTTTTGAAATATTCCGAGATCATATTATGATTTTGTATCGATAAAATATAATAATTACCACTTAGAGCTTTACTTTTAAAGATGGCTCGTTGATATTTTATCTCATTTACTTTCGCTGTTTGTGAGTATTATTCACGTAACGTTCAGTGTTGGTTAGGTGAGAAATGGTTGGTATTGGCTAATGAAACAGTAACCAAGGCAACGCAGTGGCCATTTGTCCCCAACTGTGTACATTGCCTGCAGGTAAAAAGATATTTCATTACGACGGTTTGTACTGGGCACACGTGTTAGAAACATGGCTAAAACAAAAGGAAATTTCCCCAGTCCTTTATCCATTTTATCGAAGTTTACAGAATTACATCTATGTTGGAAGACACATGGCTGTGTTGTTTATTCTGATATTTTGTACAAAATTACATAGTTAAACCTTACAAATAATTTGGATTGATGTTAGTTTTCATTGCGTAATATAAAGACTATTAAAACAAGAGGGAATTCTCAATAGCCGCGGCACTTGAAATCCTGTTAGGCAGGATTAGAGTATGAGAATGCCATATCTCTGATAGCTATAGCTTTTACAATAATTAAAACCACAATCACAAATTGATAAAATGTAATCCTTACTTTGGCCTATAGATAAGTGTATAAAGCTTCCAAAATAGGGATTAAATTTTATAAATTTGTGGTTGTGGTTTTAATTCTTGTTCCATTACTTTTGTAGTGGAATCTCTACTTCATTTTAAAATTCATAAATTTTTAATACTCTGTTTTGTTTACTTTTATTTTACACCTGTATAAAGTATATACTTCACCATTACAAACAGTCGCGTGTCAATCGATCGATTTATAGAGCTATATGTTGGGCTGAATTGGGTTTAAAAAATATTTATGTAGGTGCATGATATGCTCACCATTTATAAAATACATGTGTATATATTTGACGGAATATCGAAAGCAGATACTCACAGACCAGTCAAGTAAGCTGGAGAAATCTTGTAGCGATAGTCCGAGCCGTTTAGGGGGTAGAGCTTGACGTGACCAGGAAGGTAGGTTGGTGGTAGACAAAAAAGTGGCTGTTTTAGAAAGTTTTAAATTGTTATATCAGAAATGTTAGCGACTTTTTTAGCGTAATATTAGTATAAATGCGGATAATATATCGTACACAATACTCTGAATGGTCGGTTTTTCGCTCAGAAATTCGATAGGGTGGTTTTTCAGTGAGTGATTTATTTGGAAACCTTGGTGATCCCTACTACTAAGTACTACCTACTTAATTAACTCTTTCAGCACGGGCTCGGTCCCTGGGACCGACCTCATAATCATTTAGTGCTTGTTATAGTTTTCATGCTATAACTTTTAAATTAGTAAGCGTATGTTAACGAAATTTGGCAGATTATCAGTAAACATCACAATGCTTTCATACACAAAATATCAAACATTTTTATTACATCTTAAGGTTTGTAAAGCAATGTTTTTTCATGTCTTTTTTTTTCCTTTTGCATGTTGCTATCCAACATGCAAAGTAATTTTCATTTTATGATTAAAAATACTTTTGTGCATAGAAAATTTTCAAATTTCACATGTAAAATCTTTATAATGTCCAGATAGTTATCAAAGGTTTTTTAAGAAAAAACTTTATATTTTATTTGTTATTTTCAGTAATGAATCTCTGTACGGGTGCGGTAGATTTGACCGATCTCGTAACCACCATAAAAAATTAAGAAGTAAATATAAATTATGATTTTTCCTTCTAGAATGACTACAGATTATAACATGAAAACATAAATGTTTAAACTAAATAGCTTAAATCTCATAACATTATACATTTATATATATTTATTATTTTTATTATATTGACCTTTCAGCCATGCCTGGCTAACAATATAGAAGTTACAGTGACGCGGCGCACGTGCACTCATATTACCGTATCCAATAATATAAAACTGACATTTAGTCCTTACAAAGTGACCTGTCTTGGCTGTATTTTAGTAGACTAGTATTTTGTAAAATACTGTCACATTTCAATTATTATACATTATATATGTATATAGATTATTGTTATTTAGGAGTAAGTTCTTAAACTTATTTTTCTTAAAACATAGAACAGTAAATAAAGAAGTAAAATAAACAATTATCTCTTCTAGTTACAACCTTTGTATTCGATTGCTGTTCGACGTAGATTGCTAAGTCTTTTAAAATTTTGCAGGTGGAAGATATGAAACAAAATAATTGTTTAGGGATTATATATACAGTTGAATTACCAAAAATCATAAATTACTATATCAATACCATAGAATTCTACTATAATTTATGAAGCTTAGTAACTAACTTGTATTTAAGTCTAAAAAAATATGAAACTTTGAGCAGACTAAAGACACAACCCACCTCCTTCGAATCTCGGTTCTAAAGAACAAACATGTTAAAATGGCTGAGAAATTCATTAGGAGGACATTCTGAGCTTCCGATTGGTTATTCGTGTCATATATACAAGTAAGTGTATATAAGGGAGCTTTTCAAAAATAGAAAGAGGTGGGTGGGGTGCCATTGTGTTTGATTTATTACATGAGAAATATCTTAGTAAACTGAAAAGATAAGAGGCTCTTATCTTAAATTCTAGTTTGCCAATATCGGTAATTTGAGCTCCTATTCGTAAGCGATTATAGACTTAGTATTTTTACATCACAAACAGTTAATTTGAACCAGTGCTGCATTCAACATACCACGTGACATACAAAAATCGATGCTTAATATTTACTTTTAAATTAAGAAATTAAATAAGGTATAATATTAAAATCTGAATTATAATCTATAGTTGATATTGACATAAATTCATGAAATAGTAGTTCAATAAAACTTTGAATGCCAGTCAACAAACGCGATGACATTTGATAACATAGCAGACCAAAAGATGTCGTAAAATAACGTGGACACTAACTAACGAAATATGACCAAATAAAGGTGCGACAAACTCGAATCACATTACATGAGTTATCTGTATATACATTCCAAGCATTGGCCTAAGAAATATAGAAATTAACAGATATGATGTGCCAGCGCCGAACAGACGAGATTCCATGAGTGAAAGCAAATAATGTTTACATAAGAAATTATCTTTAGAGTAAGCAACTTCGTAAAAAAATCGATTAACGGAACTTTTAAGAGAATCAACAAGTAGAAGGATATCTATAAAAAAGACCGCAGTTACACAGTTTGTCTGTATACTCTCTGAGTTAATAACCTCGGGTGTTTACGCCAAGATCAGCAAATAATTATCGAGAGATAGCTTCGTGCCAACCAATTAACAAGGGGTTATGGTTTGGTGGAAGATTCCACTTGTACCAATTAAGTTGAAGGAACTACTTGCAAAGAAGGCCCATTGCACTTATTGAGAAATCGTAAGGACATAGAAAATTGCGTATAAAACATCGTGTTCTCAACCCTCGAGACATCTTGCTCCAGTTGATCTCGTGGACCCATCTTCATGGCTGTACTTCAAACTTTAGAAGAACGAACTCTTTGTAAGTAATGCTATCTCTGATTTAGTCCAATAGTGTTTTACTTTAATAATGTATGTCTGAAGAGAGAAAAGTAAAAAAATATTAATTGCAATGAAGGTTTAATAAGGCTAGTAAAAGATATCATTGAATTGGAAGGTTTGCTAACACAGTTGTATAATAAAAACTGTGACTGAAGGAATCTTTCTAGATAACCTATTCAATGTTGTATCCATGTTAATGAACATGGTAGAAGGATTGATTAACGAACATATCGGTATCCAAAACGAACAGTTTAATAGTTTTAATTTTGGATTACTTGAGAAGCTTTGATATAGAAGAATTGATCAATAACTTGTAATAAAAATTATTTTGTGTTTGTATTGCAACTGTCTCTGAGTAAGTTCTTTATTCCACACATAAGTTCGTCGAGTTGAGGGTTTGTGTGCTTAACCCACGGCTGCATAACCTGGATTTAAAATAAATTCATTTGTAACTTATGTGAAGTCGAACCTAAAATCTACGCCTACAGGCCAGCTGTTACAGAACTGAAGAGAATATAAAACTATTACAGCGTTTATTGCATTATATGTCAAAACTAGAAACTTTTTTTTTTATTATTCATTCATTTTCCATTTTTAATTGCTTTAAGTTCCTTTCCTAATTTTCAACAGCCTATCAAAACTTCTATCCGTGAATAATCGTTCCTAAAGAGCACATATACTTGAAGTAAGACAGCTAGTCATGGTGTCTCAAGTTGTTACATATTAAGCAGCTAACGAATATCATTAAGTACAAGTATACGGTCCATCTTGGAAGTTATAAATCCAAGATCTGAAAACATTATGATCTGTGTATATGGCATAATACTATCTGTGAAAGGCCAAACAGTGTTAAAATGTAGTTCTGATAAATGCAATTACACTGCGACTTTATATAAGGTATGGATGGCTTGCGTCTTGCTGATTTACATAGTTAAAACAGTTTTACCATAATGTACTCAAGATATTTTAAAGAAACTTTCGAAAGAACAGCAATCGGATCTTTGTAAGTTACATAAGAACATTTTCATAGAAAAAGTTGTGATCCATAAGCTTCAAGAGCGACTGAAATTGTCGATACACTTAACTTTCACTAACTAATCCTATAGATAGAATCTACAATATCTATCATATCCAAGCTGATATCATGGCCCCGTTGCTTACTTCAAAACTGGAACACCGCATTTGAAGCCCTTCCACATTTAATTACTGTAAATTATGAAAGCAACTAGTTATATTTCTTAACGAGTGTTTTTCTTAAATTATTATATTTTTATCTATTCTTCTTATTGGCTTTTCTCGATTACCAACTTCTTCGACCAAAAAATATCCAAGGAATATTCATATAAATTTGTTTTGGCGAACTTAACTCTCAAGTTATCGCTTCCTTATTCCTTAAGAACAATTACTGAGATACATCGAACAATAAAGAGGTGGTGCTTTACTCGATCCTATAATAAACGCTAAAATTTAGCAACAAATACTCAAAGATAAAACGAAAAGCAGATTACCTTAGACTATGAGTTACATTAAGATGCTGCTATTTTATTTAACTGGACTATAGAATGACAGGTTTGTTTGTTAGTTTTGAATTTCGCGCAAAGCTACACGAGGGCTATCTGCGCTAGCCGTCCCTAATTTAGCAGCGTAAGACTAGAGGGAAGGCAGCTAGTCATCACCACCCACCGCCAACTCTTGGGCTACTCTTTTACCAACGAATAGTGGGATTGACCATCACATTATAACGCCCCCACGGCTGAAAGAGCGAGCATGTTTGGTGTGACGGGGATTCGAACCCAGAATGACAGGAAGCTAATGAAACTTAAGAAGACATTAATTTTCAGAATTCATATAAATAACGTCAAGTGTTTTTGTAAAATGACTGTATATAAAATTGACAATTTAGAAAGTTTAGTACGAAGACATCATGGTATTTTTCAAAGAAATGTTTTGGGAGATTTTAGGTTATTTTCAGGAAAATGATTATATTCGTATTGCTTTCAGGATCGAGCGACTCCAGTATGAGATTTGTCAACTATTTCGTTCTGGTTTTCAAGGTTGTTAATGTATTGTAATAGAGAAAAAAAATGCTACATGGAAGCTTATAATTCGATATATGTGCACATTCAGGTTCCATATAGATTTTTATTTAATAATTGTTGGAAACCTGCCAGTTCATGTAGATTATTTTGTACATTTAATATTTTTATTACTTAAAATTAAATAAGAAGAATATGTGCTGATACTGAACAATTTCATAACAAAATGTTCAAAAAGGTTAAAACATTAAACTTCAGTTAGATATTGTATTATGAATGATTGAAAGGATGTGAAAAAATTTGATTGCCCTCTATTGTCAGGTAAAAAAACTAAAATAATTTTAATTTTCTGAATGTAAGTCACTGTTTTAATACTTGCAATAGATTCTTCTGACAATTCTAGTAATAGATTAAATCTAATATTAGATTGAGAGGGGAGAACTGAGGAGACGGAATGATTCCTCCTAGACGGTACAACTACCACAAAGTGATTGACCAACATTAACGCCTTTCAACTTCTACCCAGTCTACCACATGTATATGCAGTTGACGCAGACCACATGCTAGGGTCACGTCAATTAATAGGGAGGACACCACACGGATCCTAGTTTTGAAGTGTGGTACATTACAAACAGCACGAGGCTAAGCCCTGCTAAAGACCCAAACAAAGAAAATCCATTATATAATGTTTTTTATTTTATTTTTTCAGACACTAGTATATTGTTCCTCGAGTTGTCACTTGTCTAACAGCTAGAGCTGTTTGATACATTTAATTTAACTTTAAATGTTCCTTTTTTTCTACCATTTATAGTAGCAGATGTTTCATTTGTGTTATAAAAAGTCCCGACTTGTCATTACGTACAGACAATATGTAGTTCTATCTAGTATTGAAATAATGAATGTTTAAAATAAAATTTTACATTAGGAATTACAGATATTATTGATTTGCTAAAATGTTGTGTAAAAAATTGTTTTGTTTTCAGGTTGATAAAAATTTTTTACAGAAAGAATGAAGAATTAGCTATGGGGTCTCGATTATCGCCATTATTGTGTTTTTGTATGAATGAATCGAAAATCAAGCATTAAATAAATTTAACTTGACATCAGAAATTTGGATTTGATATACTGATGACACCTGGGTGATATGGTTACATGGTAAAGAAGCTTTAACAACGTTTTCTAATTATATAAATAATTTAGAGACTTTCATCACATTTGCTTACGAGGTAGAAGAAAATGATACTTTACCCCTTGTTTATACATATTAGATAAAACTGACAGCAGTCAGAGACCACAATTTACAGTAAGCCTATCTCTTTTATCATATTAAGACAACTTGTATCATGCAAATATATCAGCTTCTTATTTCTATGTGTATAGAGCTATAGAATCGTGATCTAGTCAAGAATGAGATAATGAAACATTATTGTTAAAATATGTAGCAGTTGACAGAAGTTCTTACCAAGATTTCATTGATAAAGTAGTTAAGAACTTTATGAAACAGACTTGTGATACTAGTAATTAGAAAAACTAAAATGAATAGCTAAATCTTGTAATATTGTAAAGTTTGAATATTTTGTACCCTATTTATAAACCTATAAATAAAGTTAATCAATTATGAAATAAAACTAAAGATAAAGTGAATATTATGAAAAAGTAGCCATTTACAAAATAATTTGTGATTGTGGGAGTATATGCACATATCAGACTAGAATGAATCTAAAGAACATAGAGAATGGGTATAAGCAAAATATTAAAAATAAGATAATATATTTTTTACCATTAACTGAACAACATATAATCCAGTGGGAAAATTATGTTATTACCTCAACCTAAAAATGTCAGCGCCAGAAATATTCGTGAATAAATGGGGATAATAGAATTTCAGAAAAATGATGTGTTAAACAACGATGAGGAATTGAAATCCTTTCTAGACTGTTAAATACCCATTAAAGTTTCTTATTATTGAAATATATATAAATATATATTGTTTTTAAAATCCAAACTGTGTAAATCTATTAAATAGGCTAATCATGGTTAAGACATCACATACCCAAATGTATTAATGTAAAGCATGATAAAGTCATTAAAGTCCTCGTAAATGTGGCTAAATGCCCTTCACAGGTCTGGTTAATTAAGCAACGTGCTAAGCACGAGACCTATGTGTTTCGTGCGATTTGTTAAAAATTAAGTCGGACTATAATAATTACCACAATAATCAGGGCCAGCTTCAGCTAGTAGATGAAGGAAGCAACTACATTGGGTGTTGAAGCCGATACATTTTTATATTAGTTTTACTTTCAACAGAATCCATACTCATTTTATATCTTTCCTAGCGTTTTACTGAACTGAAAACTGTATCCATACACCCAGATACTGTAATATAAATAATTTTAATGTAAAATCAAGCTTCTATTAGATTCGGGAAACTATACTTTGAATGAAGACTTCAAACCTTTACAGTTAAAAACAAAACGACAATGTAAATCAAGTTCTAAATTTAAATAGTTCAACAGAAAACTCCGATAAACTTGCTAATGTAAATGTTTGCTAGAAGCTACATGTTTAGATCATCTAATGTTATATGCATACAAATGATAATAGTGGCGGGGTTCTAGTCTCGACAACAACGTATGCATCTTAAAACACGTTAAGTTTTGAATGGTAAAATATGCAAATCAACCTACTTAGATTTGCATTTTTGTTGTCATCTGTATACAAAATGTAATAATAGGATTATGACATATTAAATTTACATTATTATCCATTTGATGTTCTCAATTTGTTCTTACTAGTTTTACTAGATGGCAGCACCAACAGCATATGCAAACCATTTATTATTGTTTACGCTGATGGTGGTTGGTCTCAACACAGTTACGAGCACAAATACACTGCAAAGTCTAGTTGTGCTGCTATGACTGGTTTCCGTACAAAATAAAGTGTTATATCTGGGTGTGAAGAACAAGTTTTGTAACAGTTGTTTACGAAAAAATCAACAGCCGTCACTGGAGAGCATCATTGTTGGAAAAACTGAAATCGTCCTTCCACATAAATGGAGTCAGACATTATAGTGAAAGGATTTCGGAAAAGCGAAGACATGTATAGTCTACAGTATCGCAAAAATAATAGCAGATGGAGACTCGAGCGTGTATAAAGCAGTAATAGAGAAGTGTAAATATGGTAGGCAGGTAGAGAAAGTGGAGTGCGCCAATAATGCAGTTAAATGCTACACCAAAACACTTTACGAAATTTCAAGATCTAATGCCGAAAATGGACGATTTCTAAGCAAGCCCAGGATAGACCCAAGAACTGTGCGAGAGGAACTATCAGAAGAAATGTAAAGGAAGGGAATACACCTGGATAGTTGAGATAGCAGCTACGAAACGGCAGTTACCATGTCTTTGGTGACCATACAAAATGTCAACTAACATTCTGCGAAAATCCCGGGTCTTCAAGACATAGTACCATCTTACAACTTCCACATCTCACACTCGTAAAGGTTATGGATGCTGTAGATTACCTAGTCAGGAAAGCAAATAAGCTGGTTACTGACAACATTACCAATTGTGTCGAAAGTTACATGCATTTGGTTGCTAACTGTTCAGGTGGAAGCAGTTCAACCGATCTCAATTTGGCTCTTATCATCATCACTGCCAAGCAACTGGGTTATCGTATCAGTATCGACCAGAGTGGCACCAGAAAGTGTGGAAACACATAACATTAGAAAGTCCTTCAATTGTGAAAAAAAAAGTCAAACGACGACGAAAAAACTTATTCCATGCAGGAAACGACTACCCATGTGTAAAGAAAGAAGGCGTCTGAGAAAAACTGAAGAAAAGTCGAAGTCTGAAGGAGACGAACATTATTGTGACCATCCTTTACAACCAGATTTGAATGATGAAGAGTTCAAAAGAGCTAGTCAGGAATTGTTGATAAAAGTACAAGTAACCGAATAAAGACGAAATGAGCTAGAACAGAATACACGTGGATTTTGGAAAGATTCGTTGTTTGTCAGCTAGTCATCACCATCCACCGCCAACTCTTGGGCTACTCTTTTACCAACGAATAGTGGGATTGACCGTCACATTATAACGCCCCACCGGCTGAAAGGGCGAGCATGTTTAGTGTGACGGGGATTCGAACCCGCGACCCGCAGATTGCGATTCGAGCTCCCTAACCACCTGGCCATGGAAAGAAACAAACGAATTACGGGATCAGAGTTTGGATCCGCTTGTAAAATGAGGGAAACAATCAGTGTCGGATTAACCATGAGGCAGCTGCTTCAGGGCCCCCACAAATAATGGCCTCCACAAATATTTTGTTAACATTATTTATGAATATTGTGATATTCGATGTATATATTTGTTTCTTATATTTGAAAGTTTGTCTTTAATACAATTAAATTTTTATATTTCTTATATTTGAAAGGGCCTCCATAAGGTTATTTCTCTCAGGATCTCCACATACCTTAATCTGGCCTTGGAAACAACTTCCTGTAAAAACACAGTAAAACGGTTACTTTACTCTCCTGCTTTCGTGACAGAGGCCACTCAGTATGGTTAGAACCACGAATACCTTGCCATCAAAGACTATGAACAAGAAACGGGAGTACTAGTTTAAGGATGCGGTATATTTCTCGATCTCAGCTTTAGGTTTCTTGGTGCATCACCAGATGGACTGGTAGAAAATAATGGAATACTGGAAGTGAAATGTCCTAAAACAGCTAAGGATGCGGTATATTTCTCGATCTCAGCTTTAGGTTTCTTGGTGCATCACCAGATGGACTGGTAGGAACTAATGGAATACTGGAATTGAAATGTCCTAAAACAGTTAAACATTACATCCCACTTGAAGCTGCTGAAAACCTGAAACAGTTTTATTCTCTACTTATAACTTCAGGCACAGATGTTCAACTCAAAAGACTCACAATTATTTTTACCAAGTTCAAGGTCAGTGACAAGTAACACAACGTGAATTATGTGACAAAATATGGATACCTCACAGCATACACATGAAAAAAAATACTACGAGATGCTATTTTCTGGGCACAGAAGATGTTTCCATTCCCAGACCGTTTTTTCCGGAGTTGCCTTCTTCCAGAACTGGTTGACCCCCGACTTCCACGTAATATGGAGATACGAGACCCCCGACAAGCTATAGAAAAGCGAAAACACCACCAGAAGACATGAGGAAGAAAAATGAATAAATATTTGCTTTTGTCATAAAGATTTCTTTTTATTTGTTATATAATTTACATCAATAAAATAATTGTTTGTGAATGGATCTATACACCTGCGTATACTTAACAAAATTCAAGTAAACTAATATAATATTGTTACGTATCTGTTCGTTTTTTTAATTTCCGGTGTAGATTCTTCCCGAGGAACTTCAGCGATACAAGTCCTTTCTTTAAAAAAAAAACTAGTTTATTCTTTCTCAATACAACTTTGCAATACACATAATTTCCACAGTCACTTTAACTTAAACACACGCTATAATTCACAACGATTCACGCACTTCACTTACGGTCACTACCGCTCACTTGAATCAATTATCTGTCTATCTACAATTATCTCTCCGCTTTATTTGCTGGGCTTATATGCTAAAATAGAGGGCGCCTAGAAAAGACTAGAGTTGCCAGGAAAAGTCAAGATCCTTAGAGAATCTCATGACGTGCTACTAGTGTCACGTGACTTCCGCTGTCGTAACAATATTTATGCTTTTTTTTCTTTTTTCTCCAGGTCAGAAAATTATTTATGGTATATAAGATATGTTTATTTTTTTAGTGACAAGTTATTATGGAGTGAATTTCTTGTGATTTCAAATTTCTAAGGCGTGTACTTAGAGATGGTTTTTATGGCTGAGTAATATTGTACTTGTTTAATTCATTACAATATATTAGAAAACTTTTTGTTATGGAAACAGAATAAGAAGGAATAAAAATATAGTTTTGTCATACAGAATGGTCTCAGAAGTTGTGTATTTTACATACATAAAATAATTGGCTGTTAATAGATCTGTGCTCCTGTGTAGATGTAATCAATCCAACAAGATAACAAACGTGGAATCCCTTCTGTCTACGAACTTACAACGCTAGAAACCGACTTTCGATACCCGTGGTGGGCTGAGCACATATAGCCCATTTTGTAGCTTTGCGCTTGATTACAAACAAACAAACATGGAACATCACATAAATTTAAGAAATTATTGAAATGATTTTTTTTAAGTGGAAGTGTTTTCAGTATGCCAAATCTCTAAAAAAATGTGTCATAACAACGTAATCACTTGCTGTAATTAAACGTTTTATGTAATGTACAATTGTAGAATATGGTTGTAACTGTAAAATAAATGCAAATATAAGTTTCTAGCATTTTCAGTATTGTGTAAATTTATGTGCTGCATTTTTCAACGTGTTTTATATATACTACCGTACGATTCTGTTCTTTAGTAGTTGAAGAATTATGTCATTATATTTGGTAGCAACGTCCAAATTAATTGAAGGCTGACAAGAATAACGCTACACTTCCTTTACATTTCCACTACACAATTACATTCAGAAGATTCTTGTTCTCGAGGTCAACTCCACCTTATTTCTATACAGATTTTCACTAAAGTATTTTTCAGTACATGTGACCAATAACATAACTGAATTTCAATAATACCGTTACGTCTCTGTATGTTTGTTTGTTAAATTTTCTGCGATACAAGTCCTTTCTTAAATAAAAGTGGTTTATTCTTCCTCAATACAACTTTGCAATACACTTAATTTTCACATTACTTTTACTTAAACACACACTATAGTTCACAACAATTCACTCACTTTCTACCGCGCTTGACTCTATCTCCGCTTGTCAGCAACTATAGTTCCGATCTCTGTATCTGCTATCCTCGGTTCCCGCCGACCGTAACTGCTGTCCTTGGTTCCACACTCTCTGTCTCTCTCCTTTGTCTAGCGCACTTATATACGATAATACCGGCCGCGTAGCCTGTTTGAGAATCTTCTAGACACTCATCACGTGCTACCACGGTCACTTGACTTCCGCTGTCGTAACACACTAGCGTTTATCGCGAATCTTCTAGATAGTCATTACGTGTTACCAACGCCACGTGACCCCCGCTGTCGTAACAATACAAAATAATGTTGTTTTCAATGTATAGTAAAACATATATGAACTTTGTTTACAACATTAGTCAGGAATGTACTATAAACTAATAGTGATAATAAGTTTAAAACATCTTGTTAAAAATATGCCAGACTGATAGTAAATACTGACAGCAACGTTTGTTAGAAGTAAAGTCTCTATTGTAAGTGATTGTTTTAATAGGAAGACTAACGACCAAAACGTCATAGGTGAGTCGATGTGTAAGTCAAGAACCACAGCACCTGCTTTGATGGTACAGTGTTCTTGCAGAAACTTTCTAGAATGTTGACGTCACACACAAAGCTGGAAAGAGACAACACGGGAACCAAAAGCATACCAGCTACAGTAACTTCCGTGTACAATATATATAATACCTTACAAATGTACTTGTAACATAGATATTATTTTTATGGCAGTATTTTCAAAAACATCAAATGTCCAGAAGAAACAGAAATCAAATGCTCAGTGACAAAAACACAGAAACATTAATATACTCACATACCTTGAAAAGGGTCGTTGGAAAATAAACTTTAAACTTTAGAAAGTTCCTTATTGATGAATAGTTAACAAATTGTGTTTGTGTTGTTCCATTTCTCAGTAAAATGCATAAATACGAATAACATATTTCGTTGTATCCTCCAATTTCTATGAAATACACTGAAGTGGTAAATATAAACAACCAGTGTATGTGTTACAGAAATGAGAAGTTGTTTTCCCTAGACGGCAAGCTACTCCTTAAATTGTACTTTTACCAACCACAAGTTCAGTAATAGTCAGCTCTAATATATGAACTAATGGTCAGTTGTATGTAACCTGTGAGTGACCTTGGGCGACCTGTAGCTGGTAGTCTTTACACTATCTTATGGTTAGTGAGATAACTAACTCACTGAAATGGTTTTCTTCAATATACTTCCATAATATTAAGGGTTAACTTGCGTTTCAATATTATAGAAGTCATAAAGTCATGTTTACCATTACTTTGTGTCTGTTTGAAAACACTGAAAACTCGGTTTGATTTTGATTATTTTTACTTTATTGTAGCTGCACGAGTGTTGTGGTGAGTACATTGACAGTAAAACTAAACCAGCTCTCGGTGTTTGTTTATATGGGTATCTCATAGGTTTCAGAGAACGCATGTTCTGGAAAATGTGAGAAAAGTATTAAATATACTCATAGTTTGCAATCGTAAAGAAATAAGAAAATACGACATAGTCCTGAATAGTATATATAAAAAAATAACTTTACTTTTTTCTTGTATTATCTAATATTATTATTTATGTCATTGTACTTTTAGTTCATTCAGGGTTTTAGTAGGCTTCATTGGCTCTGAAAAATTATGTAAACAGAATATACTTTTTGGCAATTGAACAACTTCCGCATTCATTTTTTGGTTTCGTTATCATTACAGAGCAGGTACAATGTTCTACAAGTAAATATACAATATAGCCGTAACTTGCCTCAGGATACACGACCTTGTGTTCTATTGCACTACTACTAGTATGGTCGGGTTCGAATCCCTGTCACACCAAACAAGC
>NW_013672617.1:5611-11527 GCF_000517525.1 Limulus polyphemus | reverse complement strand
GTCTTACACTGGTAAATTAGGGACGGCTAGCGCAGATAGCCCTCGTGTAGCTTTGCGCGAAATTCAAAAACAAACAAACTAGTATGGTATGGGACTATGTAGTATGTAATTTATTTTACTAATACACCAGTGTCAGAAAAGGAAACTAAAGCTAAATCAAATTCCACAGAGGACCTTTTCAGATGTAAGGAAAGTGGTCCTTATTTGTACCAAGTAGTAAACTGCCCTGTATTCACTTGATTTATTTTGTGCAAAATTTCACGACAGTCTAGGATCAAAGACAATGCCATTTTTAGAAAACTGACAAGTATTTAACATTGTTTAGGTATCATCGCACATGAAAATGTCAATACCAAACTGGTTTCTCTTGTAGAGGGAACTTATCAAGTATTTTTTTTCGTTGTTTTTAATATCGCGCAAAGCTACACGAGGGCTATCTGCGCTGGCAGTCCCTAATTTAACAGTGTAAGACTAGAGGGAAGGCAAATAGTCATCAGCATCCACCGCCAACTCTTGGGCTACTCTTTTACCAACGAATAGTGGGATTGACCGTCACATTATAACGCCCCCACGGCTGAAAGGGTGAACATGTTTGGTGTAGCAGGGTTTCGAACTCGCGACCCGCATATTGCGAGTCGAGCGTCCTAACCACCTGGCAATGCCGGGCCAAAGTATTTTAAGTTGAAAATATTTTTCAGCTTTTCTTTCAAGTAAGGAGGACAGTCGTAATCCCAATTTCATGTATTTTTGCATGATTTTAATGAAAACGACCATCTTTATGTTGGTTACTATTTCAGAAAATGAGACGTTTCAGCGGCAGAGGCAAAAACAAGATGTTATAATGACTGATCGAAGTTATAATTGCGTTTGATGTTGGATAGCATCAGTAGCTGAGATAAACATACAAACAGAAGTCTGTGATAAAGTAATTACTTCGAGGCGAACAAGGTAATAAATGGATGTACACGAAAGTTATAAAGTCAAATAATTTTCAAAATCAATCAGCAAAAGCAAAAAAGGCTAGTCAGACGGGCAAAAGGATATACATATATGCGCGTATCTGTATACATACAAATAACATATGTTTGATCTTTATATGATGTTTATCACATAATTATTTTAAAATCGATGGAAACGCTAAATGTAACTTATGGTATTATCTGGTTTTTCTTGTATATATTTTAATTTATAATTGTCTACAATTACCAAAAGGTTTCTTACCATTGGATATTTGGTTTATTAATCGAACCAATGGTATTTACAGGCTCTTAGATGACCAAATCTTATTTATACAAATATTAACGTCATATTACTAAGTGAAAATGATTTTGTACAAATCAATTACGGAAGTGTCCTTGTGTGGTTTGATCTAGAACTGAATTTTATTGGTCACAATTCGTCAGATTTTCATTGGAAGATGGCTACTGAGAACTCTGCCCGCCTTTTGTTTCTAAACATATCAAATTACTAGCCAGAATGGGAATTTAAATACATTAATGCTGCACTGTTGCCCTCTAAAGTCAGAGATTATTACTAGAAATGGGTAAATCATACCTTTAAATACATTGTAATTTTGTGATACTGACACACATATTAATTCTGATAATTAATGCACAATCATAGAATACAAATAATAAAAGAAGTATAAAAGAAAATTAACTAACAGGTTTGACGATATATGTTTAAAACAATCACTGATGCCTAAATATCACGACTTCTCATTGTATAACTAAACGGAAAGGTTCATAGAAAATGTCTGGGATATTTTCTTACTTCTGAAAAATTACGTACTTAATATCTTTACTAGTTGTTTTTTAATTAATTTATACGCATACATGCTTTCTGCATTAGTTATCTATTTATCTGTCTGTCTAAATTTATTTTAAAATAATTCGTAAGTGACCATCAGACAAAGAAGGAATGGACCAGAAGATTTACGGGTAGATTTGTATTACACTTCATGAAAATTATCATCTTCTAATAACCACATCGAATGTGTACAGTTTACAGTTTTGTTTCAATTTTTTATCAGTGGTTGTGCAGTCTACTGGTAAAAAAGATTGGGTTTCATTCAGTTCACCCTTAAGAAAGATAAATCCACCTAACAAATGTGATCAACTCATGATCACTTTACCCTTGAAGAGGAAAGGTCTAACTTCTGAGAGCAATCACGTTACACTTATTTCGCCACATAAGAAAGAAAACTTTCCTTCCAAAAGAAACCAAGATATTCCTAGTCCACCCATGAAGAATAAAGACTTGCGGTTTGACAGCAATCGGATTGCACCTCTTCCACCTCTGAAAGAGGATGATCGACCATCTAAGAGCAATTCTATTGCACCTAGTCCTGCTCTGAAGAAGAAAGATCCAGCTTCAAGGAGCAATCAGTTCAACCATCTAAGAGCAATAGAGTTACACATATTCCACCACTAAAGAATAGAGATCATCCATTGACAGCAATTGAGTTACACCTAGTCAACACCTAAAAGAAAGAAAGAAGACTTACATTGCAAGAGTAATTGGGTTACTCTAATTTCACTCCTGAATATGAAAGTTATTGATTTTAAGAGGGCTCGAGTTATCCAGTTTATTTAATTGTCATTTACAGAATTATCAGTATGATTTTACTATTGTTTTTTGTATATTTTAAGGCATACCATGTCTGCTACATCTGGATCTAACTTGCCCAGAAAGGGTCAGGTTGTGGCCTAATTGATTGGACATTTTAACCTCCCAATTTTTTGCTGAACTTCTGACCTATCACAGGTTGCATTGACTTGGAATTTTAAATTATGAATTGTTCATGGAACCAAGAATCTTAGAACTGCCCGACGATTGCACTTATGAGAGGACTGTGGTGAGCCCTTCAAACAGACTTCAGCCTGACCGTGTCAGAAATACTCATCGCCAGCATGAAGCCACTTCGTAGGGCCTGGAAACATACAACGATGCATCAATTCGAGTGTTTGCTATATAGGCTGTTGTTGGTATTTGCCCACCACATTGAGAGAAGCATCCTGACCCTCTAGCGATCCACGCCTATAGCAAACAGAATATTGTAAATATGTACTTATCTTCAATTTATATATCCTGTATTATATCATTATTGTTTTGTATTTTGAATTAATTTGAACTCAAACATTTAGATTTAATATTTGGGTGTGATAGGGAAGAAGAGGAGAATTGTCGTAGCTGAAACAGCTATTAATTTCGCCATTTCACGAGGATGACCAAATATCCCGATTTTGAGCCTGTTGTCCCAAAGTCCCAAAAAAAGACTCCGGGACTCTGATTTATCCCAGCTCTTTTGTCGTTTTTTTTAAGGGAACAGTTTGTCTAAAATACGCGCTGCTCACGTACCCAGCTGTATCTATATAGTTATCGCGTGCGCGCGGAATATTGGTTAAAATGAACGAAATTATTCGAGGCGAGTCGTTGCTGGAAACTACTAGAATCATCGAGCCCCCCCCCCCCCAGAGGTACAGCAGTATGTTTGCAGATTTACAACGCTAGAAACCGGGTTTCGGTCAATCCCACTATTCGTTGGTAAAAGAGTAGCCCAAAAGTTGGCGATGGGTGGTGAAGACTAGCTTCCTTCCCTCTAGTTTTACACTGCTAAATTAGGGACGGCTAGCGTAGATAGCCCTCGTGTAGCTTTGCGCAAGATTTAAAACAAAAAAACAAAATTTCTTCATTGAAACGATAATTAATATTTCCAGCATTGAACTAACTAACTGACAAATTGGCTTATAGTAACAAATAAACAAAGAAACATAAAATTGATTAACTATATGACTTCTTTGAGCTTAGTGACATAATCCTTCTGTACTTCATTGATATCCCTTTGTACTTCCATTTTTATTTCTTGGATGTCGTTTTGGATGATCATCTGTTAATTTTCTTGATCTTTTCCCACAGTTTCATCATTTCCATTAAATTTTAAATTTATTACACCATGTGTATTTCAATAATAATAAAACTAGTGTTTTTGTATTCTTTTCAAGAAATGCCTACTTTATATTTATTGAGAATGTCTATCCGCACGATCATCGTTTCATCAGAAAGCGCATATTTAATTATGCATATGGCCAAATTCTCAAATATTACGAACTCTTATGAGATCACGTAAAATTTCGGAGAATTTGTTAAATGGTGCAAATGCAAGGGGGCACAATCTTTGAAAATTATGATAAATTTTTAAGGAATTTAATTTAAAGGATTTTTGTGGTTCAAACTTTTTGCAGTACGCTATCACAGCTAATCATTATAACAAATAGCCTGTTGCAAACGCTAAGAAGGGACTCCATAAGGACACTGCACCATTTCCTGTGAGATTTCGTTTCCGTTACGTATTGCTAAAATCTAAACACGCACCAAGAAATAAATAGAAGAAAACCAGAGGTCTCTGGATATGCCCAGCCAAAGGTGCGCACCTGTATGCAAACTGTGAAAAGAGACATCTATCAATGCACAAATTGACCTTTAACTTCAACAAGTTTACCTGCAAAAAAGACATTTTTTATCTCATACTCTGGAAAGTTAAATTAAAGGGTCATTGATTGATAAAAAGTTATTTGCAATCAAATAACTTTCGTTTTTACAGTTCTATGTTTACAACACAGGTAAATGAAGTAAAACAAATAACTTTCGTTTTTACAGTTCTATGTTTACAACACAGGTAAATGAAGTAAAACAAATATCTTTCGTTTTTACAGTTCTATGTTTACAACACAGGTAAATGAAGAAAAACAAAATTATTACATTTTAATTAGAAATGTGTTTTCCAGACATCTGATCGGGGGAAAATGTGCTGAAAATGTGTGCATATTAAGTCTCATCAAAGGGAAAAACACGCTAGTGGTTCTTCATCTCAGTACAGACAACAATTTTGTATGGGGAGTAGGAAACTTGAATTCAGTAGCAAGATATATGGAATTCACTGTCGGAAGAAATGTTTTTTGTTTCCTTCTGAATATCTCCTAATTCTAGATGTGGTGTCGGATAACTGGTGCACTATAGTTTAGCTGCAAATTTTATAACTCCTCGAATATGTATTGTTCTTTTTGTCAAAGCCTTCTGCTGTTTTTGAAGTCAGACAGACGCTCTAAGTGTTGTTAAGTTAAGGCTAAAGCAGTATTAAAATGCCTAAAGCCCCTTCTATGATAATTACGTTAGACGTACTCACGAGAAAGGATTTCTGTTGTAAGCTATGTATATTTAGTGTTGCAATTTATTTGTTAGCTAGAGAGCGCATTGCTAGAAAGCTCTAATTTGACGTCAAGCTTTGTTCTAGCATATTCGAACGAAGATTATAAATATGAGTTAGTGTTGAAGAGCAGAGTTAGTTAAAAGGATAGTCGCCCCCCCCCCTCCCAGTAGCTCAACGGTAAGTCTGAAGGCTTATAACGCTAAAAAGTAGGTTTCAATACCCGTGGTAGATACTGCACAGATAGCCCAATGTGTAACTTTGTGTTTAACAACAAACAAACAATAAAAATATAGTCAAGAAAATATAAACTCGTTTCAGTGTGTTAACTATCGCGGTTACTTTGAGCAAGTTAGTAGTAGCAGTAAAGTTAGTTGTGATAGAAGAAAGTTGTTGTCAATGTTTGCTCCTGCGCTACGTTGGACAAGTAAGTTAAATTTTGTTTACGTTGTGTAGCACAAGTAGCGTGCCTGAAAAATTAAGCCTACAAGTTACAGCCATGTTCAAACTTCTGATAACGTTAAAAGAAGAAGTAAACTAATTTGTGACTGTTACCGGACTGGATGTTGAATTATTTTCACCTAATAATCTAATAAAATTTACAAAGAGAGACTTTCGTTGCAATAACATATGAGGTATAGTAATGGCTGGAGACGGCTTAAATGGGTAATGAAGAAAAACTTTAATATAAGTTTAACATGACAGCAAAT
>NW_013672617.1:0-5029 GCF_000517525.1 Limulus polyphemus | reverse complement strand
AAAGTTTTTCTTCATTACCCATTTAAGCCGTCTCCAGCCATTATTAGTCTCAAAGTGGGTTCCTCGTCATCGAATATGAGGTATAGAGTTTATACGTTAAAGCTAATTTCAAAATATTGTCACATTTAAAACTAATGTGCAAAAATATGATATGACATCAAATTGTTTTGTTAGTTGGTTAAAAACAGACCAATTTCTTATTAAATATGATGATTTTAAACAATATGTCATCTTTTGTATGTTTGCTGAATTTCACGCAAATTTTAAGCTGCGTGAGGGCTATCTGCGCTAGTTGTTCCTAATTTTGAAGTGACACACAAGAGAGAAGGCAGGTAGTCAGCATCACTTACCGCCAACACTTCGGCTATTACTTTTGTCAGACTGAATAATAACATACCCACAGCCTTAATATGTGGAAGGCAATTTTTCGATTGTATCGGGAGACACGCCATAAAAACTGAGATTCACAGTCCGCCATGCTAACCACTAGTGGTAATTTTAAAGATTTAAAATTCTAAAATATAGAACTCGTTTCCCCGCTGTGGGCAGAGTACAAATAGCCCATTGTGTATCTTTTCACTAACAAATAACAATAGCTTACACTGGACTGCCCAAAATATTTCACGTGAATTAACATTCGTACAATAAAGAATATCTTTAATTTCATTATAAGTTAAGGTTTTTCTTTGTGTTGCGTATAAGGATTATTGTTATATACAAATACTCACAAGATAATTATTTCTTGTTTATATTAATTCGAGATATTTAAGTTATCTTTTTCATTTTGATACTAGTGTCGTGACTTCTCAGGTGAAAACGATCACGTGGCAAAAGTTTACTATGGTTTACGCGGCCAAATTTTCCTATCCTATTTTTAATTGGCTAATAATAAATTCAAAATCAATTTACGGGTTATTTCTTTAGAGTTTAATGATTAGCCGTCAGTAAAAAATCTCACACAAAATTAACAAACAATAATTCAAATATATTTGCATTATCGTTAGATAAAAAATTATAATTACTTGTAAAACCCAATCGTTTTTTCTTGACAAGACCATTGCCTTAGGTATAATTTCTAATCAAGCAATCCACGTTGTAAAGATGTGGTGAACGTGTTTTGTGTCAAATGTTAATGCCACCGGTATAAGAAAAAATCTTCTGAAGGATTGATGCAAGTTATTTATTTAGAGAAACATTATATTTTATCATTCTAAAGTTTTGTTTCAATATTACTTGTAACTAAATTGTTCTCAATGTAGAAAAAAAAATGATAGAATCCAGTTTGTTGAGTACAAGGTAAGCTGCATTATTACTAATATTAGGCTTAAGTCTTTTATAATGATAGGACCATATGGCTGTTAGTGTTAGTCTTGTTCAAGTTATTGTTTGGTTTATTTAAATAAAGGTATCGGTCAATATATATATATATATGCAATATGATAGTGTACGAAAATATATAAATCATAAGTTAGAGTTATAGAATAACTTCTACAAAGGCTGAATTATAAACAAGTGTTAAACTGTTATTATGTTTTGTTTTTTTTACTTAACATTAAACGTGGATACTATTATTAATAGTGGCGTGACTACTACTATTATTAGCTCAAGTCATTGCTGGTAATACACCATTGCTAACTCCAGTAGTAATGGTAGACCAAAATTAAGACTATAGATTTTTGTTATGTATAAATATTTGTGTGTGTGTGTGTGTTTATGTTATAAATATACTATCTGAGGTTGCCCACTAAGAAAGTAAAAATTGTATAAAAGAAAATTTTCCCTTCATATTTGCGTTTATTAAATCCCTAGTGACCTCATTAGATGCTAATTGTATACAGTATACACTGATTTGTGGATGGTAATAACTGACTCATTTAATTAATCATATTTGTCTTTAAATTCAAGACCAAAATTTTCTAAAAAAAGTGGAAATGTTTCTTATTTCAGGGTCTGTTTTTATTCCCCTTTGGAAAAAAACATAAAACAGCGTAGCCCATGTACACTACCAGACAATTTCCAGTTACCATATAATATATTTTGGTAATTAAGTCAGCAAAGCCTGGGAGATGCAAACCAAAAAAATTTTAAAATGTGAGAATATGGCATATATTTCAGGGTTTTTTTATCCCTCTTTTCAGGCAGTCATGCATCAACTATTCAAAAAGCTACATATACAATGGCCATTCACCTACTATTTAAAACAAGCAGCACCCTTAGGGCTAATTGTTGGAGTTTCAATTATACTGCTGATTACACCACATTTATTTACTTGAGGAATGCAGTGGCGAGTGGAGCTCACAAGTCACTAATTTGAGGTAATTTACAGTTAGAATAAAGAAACGGATTCCAAGACTAACATTGAACAAAATATAACAACATTTATTAGGTCTTTCCACATAGTATACACTGTTAACATCAATAATTAAACATTAAATAAACCATTAGTTTACTTTTCATCCTTTTAGTTAACTAATTAACACTATTACTCAATACATATAGATTAGCTTTCTCTAATATAAGCTTTAACTTCTTTTAGTAAACTACATTAGTTGACCAAAACAGATGGCAATTTTCGTACTTACAACAGAGTTATATTTCTGGAGATGTTCATAGTGGAGATAACTGCTACTACTTGGAGATAGCTTCTTTTTGTCAGCCCTGGGAAAACTTAATTCGTCTTGGAGAGAACTCTAAGGAACTCAAGAACAACTGATTTTTCGGCTCCAGACACAAGTTTTTAACCCATATTTTCTTTGTATTCTGTCAAATAGTATTCCTAACTACCCACAAGTAGTTCTGACACTTTATTGGCCAATCTGTGTAACTTCCCGGGCTAGTTCAAAATCATAACCAAAACTCTCAAGTGATTGATTACTGTTATGGTGAGTTAGCCAGTTGCCTTCTTACTTATGCTAGTACACCAGCATCATGTAAGGAATATATCATCAAAGTACCACTTTTGCATGTTACATCAACTTTTTCATAGCCTCCACAGTACTCCATCAGTAATTAATCACTGTCAATCACTTATGCTAGTGTTGTTCTCAACATCTCTGATGTGGCTTCATTTTTTATAACTTTTAACTCGTGATTCTTAATACCACTTAACCAGCTAGCTGTACTTTCCTAGCTCTTGACCTTGTTTCGTAATACAGGCATCTTTACTATGCCATTTCTTCATGTATATGTTCCCTTAAAAATGCAGAAAATCATTAACTTCTTTTAAAACATTAAAAATACTGAAGCAATTGTAAAATTCCCTCAAATATATCCAATTGCTTCATATTCAAAAGCCTACATGTGTAATAGTCGTACACCAACAATTCAAAAGACTACATATGCAACAGTAGTACACCTACTATATAAATTCTAAATATGTAATAGTTGAATACTTACTATTCAAAAGGCTGTGTACACAGCAGTCATGCACCTACTGTTTGAAAAGGTATATGCACAATATTCATGCACCTACTGTTCTAAAGTCTATGTACATTTATGCAAGATCATATCCCACGAGATGAAACTTTGTAATTAAAAATGTGTTGTTACAACCCAAAGCTATTTTATAACATTGTAACTTGAAAATAGTTACATGAGTATCACTTAAGAAGAAAGGAAAATTAACTGCATGTTAAAAAAAAATTGGGTTATGTCAAGCAAAGAAAAGAATGATGACTCTGGTAGGAGTTAAAACTGCTATAATAGAAATACAAAAACCACAGCTCTAACATTTCCCATATGACATAGAGGTCACATCATTCAGACAAAGTTATCATTTAGGTTAAGTAAAAAAAATACATGTTTAGTGTCATTGCTTGGTTCCTGTTTTGCAATTTTTTTGTCCTTTTTTGAATTATCATTTTCAAAGAAACAATGGAGACTTCTGAATAAAAAATAAGATGAACACAGTTGATTCATTTTTGCCATTTTTCTTTATTTGTCATAAATTTTGTATCATTTTGATGAAAAATGAAACAGGGGACTTCTGTTTGACATGGACCCTTTGAAAACAAGCAACAATCATGAAAAAAAGGATATGGACTTTCTTTAAAGAAAAAAGGACCTCCTCCCTTTGTTTTAAAGCTCCAGATACTAAACATGTTTTTCTTTTACTTGGCCTTAGTTGCATTTCTAACAAAATGTTATTAACTGAGACTTAAAACAAGTTGGTAGAAATATATATATATAGGCAGAAAATGGTCTTGTATATAGGCAAAAACTGTAGATAATCTGCAGAATGGTTGTGTATTGTTTTCAATTTGCTACACAACCACACATGTACTGTCTTATAACTGTTTTCCTGGTTTTACACGCTACTTTCGATAATGATGTTTATGTAATTCAGCTATGTAACTTTAAGCTAGTAATACATAGAATTCCAAAACGTGTGTTTGAAGTCAAAATTATAATTGCCTGAATGGTGGTTGTGTAGTTGTTTTCTTTTGACTACAAGATAAATAAAAAATTGGGAATTTCAAAAACCTGTAAAGACGGATTGTAAAAAAAAAAAAAAAAAAGGAAAACAAGTCCCTATTTTGGCTCCATGCTGTTACCTAGAATTAAAATTGGTGGAGTCAAAATAGGGTTTTCTAGAATGCATAAATGTCTACAGTATCTTCAGCCTTGTTTCCTTACTTTATTACAAACCAGTAGAAAAGTAGCCTTTTCAAATAAAACATATACATCTCAACATTACTTTAAATATATCTCATGTCTTTTAACCCTTTCCAGACAGGTCAAGAGTCAAAGGCCATGTTATCGTATTTGTTGACTCGCATTCAAAATTTTATTGAACTATTTCATGATTTATGTCCATAAGTTTGGTGTCGAACTGTAGATTATAATTCAAATTTTAGTATTAGGTCGCAAAGAAATTAATGTCGCTTTTAGATGAAAAAAACCAAAACAACTTGTATATCAAAACAAAACATTTATTAAATTAAATAGTCTCCATTCTTATCAATGATGCTTTTCTCAGTCAGGTAGATAATACCCTGATTAAAGAAATCACTTGGCTTTGAGGCAAAAA
>NW_013672616.1:47019-48240 GCF_000517525.1 Limulus polyphemus | reverse complement strand
TTATTTGGAATATCTTTGTTTTCGTATATTTTATGGTTAAGTTTTATGTGTGTTTTTATATGTGATTGTCCTGTGATAAAGACCTTCTGTTCTAACAAACTTTACTTATAACAATACAACTTTCACATTCTGCAGGTCCGTGAACTGGCTGTCGAGATTGGTCTAAAACACGTTTCATTTTCTTGTAGTTCACAAATAGTACTAAATTCCTTGATCAATAATAACAAAAAAAAACACACACAAAGAAAAGAGGTAGAACTTTAAACCTGTTTTTTCTTGGGTTTGATCACTAAACAGAAGAAACGTTATAACGAACAAAAACTTTCAAACTTAAAAAACTAACTTCTTTTAAAGTAACCGTTTTTAATTAATAAATCACATTCACCCTTAAGTAATTTATGTTTTCAGTCTGTAATGAGCTACATTGAGGACTGTTTGATATGTCATTTGTAAATTTAGAATAACTCATATTTTATGTCGAAACCAGGTTTCAAATGTTAGAAGCCTTCCGACTTCCCGCTGAGCCACTAAAAGGAGGGGGGCTCTGTTTCGGTGATTTTGATTTAATACACGTTTCATTTTCTTTTGCTTACAAAATAGTATTTGCACAAAACTGGCACACTGCCAAATTTCCAATGTGATTTGGTATGAATTATTGTTATTATATTTCTTCAAAATGAGAAATTACACTGTTATCTCTGATATACATTCATATATGTGTGTGGTTTTCCACACCTACACGACACAGTCTAATGATAAACTTTCACACCTCTATAATAGAAGAAGTCGACATACGAAAGTCCAAGCTATTGAAAAATGTCCACAACACAAGCTGTGACAAACATTCACCTCCACAACACAAGCTGTGACAAACATTCACACACACACAACATAAGCTGTGACAAACATTCACACACACAACACAAGCTGTGACAAACAATCACCTCCACAACACAAGCTGTGACAAACATTCACACACACAACACAAGCTGTGACAAACATTGACCTCCACAACACAATCTATCCAGTGACTGCATCAACATATCCACAACACAATATAGTGACTACATCCACACCTCCACAACACAATCTATCTAGTGACTACGTCCACACTTCCACATCAAAATCTATCCAGTGACTACATCAACACGTCCAACAACACAATCTATCTAGTGACTACGTCCACACCTCCACAACACAAGCTGTGACAAATATTGACCT
>NW_013672616.1:44660-46354 GCF_000517525.1 Limulus polyphemus | reverse complement strand
AACCCAAACTACCTAGTGACTACATCAACACGTCCAACAACACAATCTATCTAGTGACTACATCAACACGTCCAACAACACAATCTATCTAGTGACTACGTCCACACCTCCACATCAAAATCTATCTAGTGACTACGTCCACACCTCCACAACACAATCTATCCAGTGACTACATCCACACCTCCACAACACAATCTATCTAGTGACTACATCAACACCTCCACAACACAATCTGTCTATTGACTACGTCCACACCTCCACATCAAAATCTATCTAGTGACTACATCCACACTTCCACAGCACAATCTATCTATTGACTACGTCCACACCTCCACAACACAATCTAATAACTACATTCTCACCCCCACAACCAAATGTAGTGACTACATCCAACTTAGTGACAAATACATTTTACAAATTCAACAGTCCACAGAACATATGTATATACGATGCCATAAAACAAACATTATTTGAAAACAAGTTCAGGGAAATACCTCACAGCTGTCCTAAGACAGAATTACTAGCAATACACTCTTGCAGGATAGGTAGCTTTCATATATGCGATCATTAAAGGAAGAAACGCCCATCAGTACATCTACAGAGGTTCATATTTATGTCACGCTTGTCTGTAACTGACTGTTCTTCACATTCTTCTTAATTAGTCTATTACAGATTTCGTTCTAGAGGTGTGCAAAAACTAGCATTTTGGATATATGCAACACTGCAACTTCCAACCATGTAGATCTTAGATTCATTACAAGAACTCATCCTATGAACTGGTCCAAAGAGCTCCACAATTATAGGTAAAATGATATTTATGTGCCATACATTAAAATAAAAAAGTTTCAGAGATTTAGAATTAAAAATTAAAAGAGAGTAATAAGTCATTCTTTCAGGAGGTTTATATATTTAGTCTAACGATGAAAGCATCGTCTATCTTTTGTTTGGATGTTGTTTAACATACGGACCACCATTCCTTGCGCTCGTGGATGTTGATGTCTCCTGAGATAAAGTAGTTATTATTGCTATCACGAGCAGATCGTAGATATTGACAAAAGTTGTTACCTAATCTCATTATCCTCTAATATAGAAAGGCCCACATGCGAGCTGAATCCTAATGTAGTAGTAGGCATAGGTGGGTGTGAACAGAGCTTTAGCAACATAAACTTGTTTACACGTGCAGTTTATGTTACACCCACACGGGTTCGTGTCATTAATAATTTCGACGTGTTCAGTTTGAATACCAAAGCATTTTTAAGGTTCCCGTAATGTTTTACCGCGACAAAGGAAGGCGTGGTGTAGAAATGTAGGGAAAAGATGTGTAATTCATGAGTTAGGTTAGGTTAGGTTTAGGTTTAGGTTTAGGTTAGGTTAGGGTTAAGGTTAGGTTAGGTTAGGTTAGATTTAGGTTTAGGTTAGGTTAAGGTTAGGGTTAGGGTTAGGTTTAGGTTTAGGTTTAGGTAAGGTTAGGTTTAGGTTAGGTTAGGTTTAGGTAAGGTTAGGTTAGGTTTAGGTAAGGTAAGGTTTAGGTTAGGTTAGGTTTAGGTAAGGTTTGGTTTAGGTTAGGTTAGGTTAGGTTTAGATTAGGTTAGGTTAAGGTAAGGTTAGGTTTAGGTTAGGTTAGGTTAGGTTAGGTTAAGGTAAGGTTAGGTTTAGGTTAGGTTAGGTTTAGGTAAGGTAAGGTTAAGTTTAGG
>NW_013672616.1:35614-43660 GCF_000517525.1 Limulus polyphemus | reverse complement strand
AGGTTTAGGTTAGGTTAGGTTTAGGTAAGGTAAGGTTAAGTTTAGGTAAGGTTATGTTAAGTTTAGGTTAGGTTAGGTTTAGGTAAGGTAAGGTTAAGTTTAGGTAAGGTTATGTTAAGTTTAGGTAAGGTTAGGTTTAGGTTAGGTTAGGTTTGGTTTGGTTTGGTTAGGTTTAGGTAAGGTTAGGTTAGGTTTAGGTAAGGTTAGGTTAGGTGTATGAGTTTATGAGTAAAACCATGAGTTTTATGGTCATGATTATGTTTCAGGTCAAAGGCCGATATGTCAGGACTGTAGGGTCTCCGTCAGTTAGGGGTTTATTGAAAGTTCTGTTTGAATTCTTTCCTCTATGTAAAAATGAAATCACCGACAGTTATATACTGGTAAGTACTGGAGGGGTCCAGCATATTACATCATGTTCAGTTATTTAATGTTTTTGCCAGTGCAAAAAATCAGACCAGAAAGAAACTGAGTAAAACCATTCATTTTCTCATATTAATTACAGAGGAAACTCTAGCAGTCACTCGTGACATTAAATACAATATTAACGATATGGTATTTCTGTTTTTTGTTTTTTTTTTCTTGTGTGTCGCGAATGTTATTGAAGACCCTGTAACCATTTCTGTTTATATATATATATTCGTGTGACACTTATATTATTGGAGATTCTCTAACCAACAATCTCATGTTTTGCATAAACAGCTTAGAAAAATGTGATTAAAAATCAATAAGGGTTATTAGATTCTTCTGATAATCCTAGGGTTATAGTGTATCATTCTGGCTACGGTAACAGCACTGTCAAGGTAGCCATCTCATTATTATTTTGATTAAATTCACACCTCATGTTCTAAGCTATAACACTTTGTTTTGGAGCTGCAGTTTCGGTTTCTATGAAATGAAACAAATTGTAAGAGAGATAAGCCTTATAAAATTTGTTATATTTATCAATGACATCAATTTTATTACATTTGTTATCAATGTTATAAAATTTGTTATATTTATTATCAATGATATAAAATTTATTATAGTTATTATCAATGTTATAAAATTTGTTATATTTATTATCAGTATTATAAAATGTATAATATTTATTATCAATATTATAAAATTTGTTATATTTATTAGCAATGTTATAAAATTTATTATATTTATCATCAATGTTATAAAATTTGTTATATTTATTAGCAATGTTATAAAATTTATAATATTTGTTATCAATGATGACTGAAGGTAGTGGCAAAGATCTACATATTTATAGTTTAAGTATAAACTAGTCCTAACTCAGCAGTATAGAAATTAGTTAAGTTTCATTCTTTATGAGCCAAGTTTTGCCTAATGATTAACATGTCGAGCTGCCGATAGAAAGGTCCGAAGTTCGAGACTTAATGCTGCTGAACATATATCGCATTTTCAGCTGTGGTGACATTATAAAAGTGACAGTCAATCCTCTTATGGCGATGGGTGGTGCTGACTGTCCTTTCCGGTGAGTAGTTCAAAATTAGAAACGGCTGTACATGACCTGGCTTTTAGCCCACGTGAGTATAAGTACCTGACATTCAAGCTGAAAATTCCAACCAACTCTATATTTTAACCATTTTTCCATTAACAAGCATGCATTTGTCTGCTACTATATATGTGGTCATTTGTGTACTGTGGTAGCTATACATCAATAAAAGTTGAAATAGACACTATTATTTCTTTAAAATATTACTGTCAGTAACAGTATAGACTATAATGTTTAATATATCATAAGTACGATAGTACTTATAGTAGGAATGAAACAGATTCGTGAAATACAAATGTAGAACATTTTGTCTTGTCATACATAGAAAATCAGCAAACAAGGGAGAGAGAGAATGATCTTTTTGTGTCTTCGCTAGAGAATGATATTTTTGTGACTTCGGAGAGAATTATGTTTTTGTGTCTTCGATAGAGAATGATCTTTTTGTGTATTCGATAGATAATGATCTTTTTGTGTCTTCGGGAGAGAATGATCTTTTTGTGTCTTCGATAGAGAATGATCTTTTTGTGTCTTCGGAGAGAATGATCTTTTTGTGTCTTCGATAGAGAATGATCTTTTTGTGTCTTCGGAGAGAATGATCTTTTTGTGTCTTTAATAGAGAATGATCTTTTTGTGTCTTCGATAGATAATGATCTTTTTGTGTCTTCGATAGAGAATGATCTTTTTGTGTCTTCGGGAGAGAATGATCCTTTTTCGAAGACACAAAAAGATCATTCTCTATCGAAGACACAAAAAGATCATTCTCTCCCGAAGACACAAAAAGATCATTCACAAATCTATCCGAACTTTTGTTTTTGTGATTTTTGCTTTTTTTACGTAAGCCATGTTTTTTAAACATTTCTCACACATCATAGGAGGCTCCATATGTAAGCCTTATGTTAGGAGTATTAAGTTAGGTTACTATATGGTGAATCAAAACGGACTCAAAACCACATAGATATTATATACACTTCACCATTATAACAGGCCTTGTGGTATTTCTTTGATCTGCTGACTCAAGCTGTGTTGATAAACCTTAAATAGGCGAAACTGCAGTCCACAACAAAGGGTATGGCCAATCAAAGAATGCGTTAGGCCTCTACGTTACAGATTCTCTTTTAAATCTCACCTCTGGTGAAAAAAAAAAGAAATCTTTAACTTATATATACAGAACCATTTTGTATATTATTCTTGCACTAAGTCTGTTTTTGTTCTTCTTTTCCAACTAACCACATTTTTGCGGTTCTGTTTTTATCTCTTCATTTAAGGTACGTGCATTGTTTATATTTAAACATTTTATCTGCACAATGCCAATCATAAAATTGTCAAACATTTTATTTCATACCTGTTATTTAATATATTTTTTGTAAAAATACTAAAATATGAATTTCATGTGTTTGTTTTATTAATTGACTAAAATGCAAAATTGCACAATGGCTATCTGCGTTGTGCCCAACAAAAGAATCGAACTCCGAATTATATCACTACTGCTGAGACACCCTAGGGTGGGGCAGTTCACGCGTAACTTTAAAAGCTGTATGTTTCGGTTGATCTGACTAGTAAATCTAAATATTGAATACATGCGAGCCACGTCTTTCTGCTTTTCTTATAAAAATTTATTCAATATTTACCTACCGATACTTTTTTCTAAGCCTTTTTCAGAATGATGAATTATTTAAGTTTATAGTCCTTTCGCTAGATGGCGGAACGAAAGGTTGAAAGTCGTTATGACTACAAATCTTATAATTGTTTCCTGACAAATTAAATATGTATTTTTTTCCATTGGGACACCTACAAACTGATTTGCAACACGATATTTTTTAATTGGCAAACTTTCGACTCAGTTTCTAGAACCATTTTCAGATATATTTGAATACTTACAATTTGCACGTTGTTCAGTAAGCCTAATGACGGTCTTAGAAACAAGGTTGATAGCTAATAAATATAAAATGTTTTAACATGGTGTAAACACGTTTATAATGTTCCAATATTTTTAATTTGTAATAAATAATTTCATTCCAATAACTGTAATTTAATTTATAATAACAAAAAAAATAAATCTCTCTCAGTATTATTTTCTTTTCCATTTTTTTCCAAACTCGACACAAGATAAAAAACTCTATAGTAAATAAGTCAATAAGATGAAGTTATGTTTCATAATTGGATAGTAATGACTAAAATGACCAGAAAGATGCTACAAGAAACAATTAAATAAATGTCTTCTTTACAGGAAACAGTTGAATGATGTTCAGATTATTGGAAATTTACAGAATTTTTTGGCTTATTAGAAATCTCCAGTAGCAAGTATTGTAATGTACATTTTGGGGACATCTTCGTTCTAATTATATAGCTTTAGAGTTAAAGATGCTTTATGCTTTAACATCAATATTTGCTCTTTTTAGAGTTCCAAATCAAAAGTATCTGAAGATGTAAATTTTGATATATCCAGAAAAGAAGAAGGAGAACTTCCAAGAAAGCTATTTTATATACAGTTTCGTTTTGAGTTAACTTACGTACGTTTTATTACAGTTTTTACAGCAAGTACCTGTCCTAGAAACAATTCTTACTTAATGTAAACGTTGTAACTTGTAATAAAGTAATTTTATATACGTTCTTGTATACTATGGTGTTATTTTGTGTAAGTATATACTTCCCAAACCTGTTCTACCCTAATTACAACGGTTACTGGATGATTTCAAGCTATTCTACACTGTACATTAATCTTGCAAGTTAACCAACTTAACATATTATATAATACAAGTTTTATCAGCTTTAAATAAATTAAGCTTCATTTACTCGAATATTAACACTAGTCAGGAGGCGCCATCCCTTAGCAGCATTTTGTACTTTAGTGAACCATTAGTCTCAGGATAAAAGTACAGTAAAACAAAAAAGGTACGGTAAAATGAAATTTGTTACTTAAATACAAACGATCAAATAAAAAACGCAAACAATCAGTGCATGACAAGTGATCCTAGAAAATAAATAAACAGGTATTGTATTGACCAATAATTAAGTTATTGGAGCTGCTATACTTTTTACGTACATAATCATATCTCACTTAGAGTGAATTAGAAAAATCCACAAGCTGATTATTTCATTTTGTAAATAGCTTAATGGCAATTTTTATATGAGGTAATCATGTTGTCTTACATTACTTGAGGCAAAAAATAATGTTGTGAAAATGCATTGTGATCATCATTTCGTTTCGAATAGAAAGAGGTGGAAATATCTCTTGTACAAAAAAGGATATTCTCTATAGTTTTTACACCCTTTTCCGTTTTAGATGTCTCATGGTTAAGGAATGTTTACTTTGTTTGTCGTTAATCGCAAAGCTACACGATGGGCTATCTGTGCTCTGTCCACCACGAGTATAGAAACCCGGTTTCTAGCGTTGTAAGTCCGCAGACATGCCGCTGTGTCACTGGGGGACGCTATATAATAAATTAATTTCTGTATAATCTGTAATATTGAATGGTAGCAAAACTTTCTCTTTGAAAATAGTGGCGACTTTTGAGAGTGCGGAACGTTTGCAGTAGTTTTAGTATGAGAAGAAAATAAATATTAAACACGATTTTACTTTAATAATAGCCCCTGGTGGCTGAGCGAGAAGTCTTAGAGTTTATAATGCTAAAAATCGGATTTTAATATACCCGCGGCATAGCTTTATGTTATACAAGAAATAAACAAATTTTAATAATATTAATCCTATTTAATATTAAAATACAAAAATATAAAATTCAAGCTCTGTTTCTATTATTAGAGGGAGTTCAGAACTGGTTTGAAGAAATTCACACCGACTATGTTTTGAAATCATAAACTTCATACCATAATTTTATTAAATTATTTTGATCAAATTTTTTTTCTATGAAGATAATACAGATTAAGAATCTATTATTTGTTTGTTTCTGATATTCATGGAAAGCTACAAAAGGACGATATCTGCCTTTCCTAAACTTGAACTGAGAGACTAGAGTGAAAGCACCCATCACCAACTCTTGGACTACTTGTGTCTAACCGAGCAGTGGGATTTCACCGTAACCGGCTTGGCATGGCCAGATGGATAAGGCGCTCGACTCACAATCTGAGGGTCGCGGGTTCGAATCCGCATCCTAGATCGACTTCTCTGAAAACATAACAGAAAACAACTAGCTGGAGGAACATATGGTGTGTGTGTGTGTGTTTTCTTAGAACAAAGCCTCATTGGGCTATCTGCTGTGTCTAAGAAGGGGAATCGAACCCTTGATTCTAGCGTTGTAAAATCCGAAGACTTACCGGGAGGACTAAACAAATGGTAACACAGCATTAAAATGTATAATGTTTAGTTAAGATTCAATAACAGAGAATCGTTACATTAAACATTTTAAACAGTGTTACAACAATATATTCTGACACAATAAATCTGTGTTTATGTATTTAGAGAATCAGAATTACTATATTTGTGCTCAAAAGCATTTTTATCCACAAATTCCTTATTAACATAATTTTATTAACAATATTGTATGGAACATATTTCCATAGCTCCATACAGATGCAGTTATATGTCTGATAGTATTATAATGATTTCTTAGCTATTATTAATTTATTGTTGTTAAGCACAAAACTACACAATGGGCTATCTGTACTCTCCCCACAGAGGGTATCAAAACCCAATTTTTAGTATTATAAGCCCTCAGATTTACAGCTGATCCACGGGGAAGCAAATTTGAATGCATTATTTTTAGTTTGTAAACGGGCTATAAATTAATCGAACAGCCAACCTCCGTGGTTATGTTTAGTTTTAGTTACAAAACCTACCACTAGATGCTAGGAACGTTGCGTATATCTGAAAAACATATGAAATAAAATTAAAGTGGCCAATTAATTAAAACTTTTGGCGCCATAAGACATTTCATAGGAACATTTCTATGTTATACTTAGAATTATTTTTCTTTGCCTTTCAGATAAAAAGTATCATGTTTTTTTATACGAATAAGAACATACGGTTACCCACATTCAACGTAATCATTCTACAAACTATTATGAAAGATTGCTCGTGATGTAGTTTTAATGATCAGATAAAGAGTGTAGTATTTAAACAAGCAGCCATTCCCATTTCTAGCTGTCACTAGAGGACATTTAGATATTCGTGTATTTTTTAAAGAATTAATCATTGTTATTTAATAGATGGAGGTTTACAACAGTCACAGTACTCATGAGACAGAACAATTAAACAAGTTACTTTCAAGTATCATCAGTTTTGAAGTTTGTACGTATGACTTTCTTGTTTTTCATGTCGAATCTTCATAAATGGTTAAATAACAAACAGGAGACCAAAATCGCCACGATTTTGATATATCTTCATCTATACGCCTAATATTTCATCTTAAGCTTTTAACCGGTAAGTTTATGGACTTACAACGCTAAAATCTGGGGTTGGATTCCCCGCGGTGGACACAGAAGATAGCCTAATGTGGCTTTGCTCTAAGAACAGACAAGCAAGTAAAACTTAAGCTTTGTAGCACTATACTGTGACCAGTGAGCTTAATATCTAGTCATGGTAGTGACTCCGGCCAAGCTAGAAACACTAATGGAATTATACAGAATTGTGTAAACTTTACCTAAAAACTAAGGTATTGTTACAGCTGTTCTAAATGCTGTAATGCCAATATTCTTATGTTTCTGACAGATCTGAACTCTTTTTTTTACCACATTCAAAGGAGCAATTAGAGATAAAAAAAAAATAATCGGTCAGAAAATTGGTAAAATTATTATTATTGTCAAGAAAGCAAAAAATTGTGAACAAAATATTATATATCATATTACCACGTCAACGTGTACATATTAATATCAAATAAGGAATGCAAATGGGTTCAAGACTTAAGGTGTATTGAAATTAATATCTACTGCTGAAACATGTTTTTTTCGCTTCGGTACCCTGTAAATTTAAAATTAGTAATCATATGGTTCAACAGATTGCAGCGCCATCTACTGAAAAGCGCCTTAAATTTTTTACAATAAATTATTTAAATAGAAATGCAAACATTAATTTGATTTAAGTAATTATAATACAAAATCAATTAAATGTTTTTTTTATCATTAAGATCTGTTGATAAAAATTTTACGAAAGAAAGTAAAATAAAAATAAAGATTTTTACCGAAGAAAGTTGTTTTTAAGACAAAGAGGAGGTGATTATCTGACCACAATATTTTACATGCACATGGCTCTTATTTTGTAAAATGTTGAATTTTTATATGGTTGGTCCCTTTTACTCTATCTTAGCTGTTTTATTTTGTATTCTCCATGTAATATGGCCCTTTTTTTGTAGACATTATATCCTTATATGGCGTGTCATTTTATTCTGTCTTGGCTGTTTTTTTTTCTTTCTGCTTTTTGTTGTCAGTTATTAATTGAAAATACTCCCTGCTTATCGGTTTTAATTTTCACCAATTTTGCTCATCCAGTTATAAATGTTGTGACTACTTTAACATGAAAATAAAATAGTAAAAAGAAAATACTGTACAAGATTAAAACATTCATTGTTTGTTTTTTAATTTCGCGCAAAGCT
>NW_013672616.1:32198-34643 GCF_000517525.1 Limulus polyphemus | reverse complement strand
GTGACAGGGATTCGAACCCGCGACTGCCTTAACCACCTGGCCATGCCGGGCTAAAACATTCATGAAACTATGTTTAGTAGATTATACCAATATTTTCATTAGAAAATGTTACTTCAATATGGACAAGTTTCACTGTAATACGGTATTAACTCAATTCGCCCATAAAGGTGTTTTACTGATGGCAACAGCGACACGCCTTACTATTCATGGAAGTGTATTAAAAACAATCATATCATTCTTATAGAATAAAGGCGTTAGTACTACGAAGTTGACAGTTTTACCCCCTTGTATTTTAATCACAAGTTTCTAAGCTAAATGTTACAAAGGTAGGGTGGTAGACAGACTTTTTCTACGTTAAAATACTTTAATTTGGCCCTCTTACCGGAACTTTCATTGTTCTATTATCAGAGCTACCAGACTGATACAAGTGAAGTAGTGTATTATATGTCATTAAACTGTTTTATTATCAGAGTTATCAGAGTGATGCAAGTGAAGTAGTGTATTATATGTCATTAAACTGTTTTAATATCAGAGCTACCAGAGTGATGCAAGTAAAGTAGTGTATTATATGTCATTAAACTGTTTTATTATCAGGGCTACCAGATTGATGCAAGTAAAGTAGTGTATTATATGTCATTAAACTGTTCTATTATCAGAGTTATCAGAGTGATACAAGTAAAGTAGTGTATTATATGTCATTAAACTGTTCTATTATCAGAGCTACCAGAGTGATACAAGTAAAGTAGTGTATTATATGTCATTAAACTGTTCTATTATCAGAGCCACCAGAGTGATGCAACAGTTTAATGACATATAATACACTACTTTACCAGTTTAATGACATATAATACACTACTTTACTTGCATCACTCTGGTAGCTCTGATAATAGAATTTTATTATCAGAGTTATCAGAGTGATGCAAGTGAAGTAGTGTATTATATGTCATTAAACTGTTCTATTATCAGAGTTATCAGAGTGATGCAAGTGAAGTAGTGTATTATATGTCATTAAACTGTTTTATTATCAGAGTTATCAGAGTGATGCAAGTGAAGTAGTGTATTATATGTCATTAAACTGTTTTATTATCAGAGTTATCAGAGTGATACAAAGAAGTGCTCCGAGCTTGAGGAGGCAGCCATCCCTGAGAGTGGCAACACGTGCTTGACGTGCATACAAACAACTGAAACTTACTTCGTGTATCGATTCAAGGTATGTAATTTACGTGTCCTTTATATTTATAATACACGGCTGTTTTCCAATAGGAGACAAAGCTTAGTATTATAATGAATAACTCGTTAAAGTTTTGACGAAAAAACGAAGGTGCGTTTGGTAATTAACGATTTTCTGATTAACACCTTAGGGTACCGATGGTTTCCGTATGTTAATACCGTCTTCACGCACTCATCATAAGAAGTGGCGAGTGACATTTATGTCTTCGGCAAGATGAAAGCTTGTGTATTATTCATTTTGAAGATTAATTGATAAAACAAAATCGATTTACGTCCTTATTTGAACAGTTGATACAAAATATAACAAAGCCAAGCGGAGACGAGGGATGACGGACATTACCAATGAACATTTTTGCATCCCGTAAAATTTAATTTAAAAGATTTATTAAAAGCTACATCGCTCAGACTACAACATCTTCAATTACTTGGCAACATCACACGGGGAAATACCCCCCACCCCATAAAATATTATCTAATTTCTGATAAGCCCTTCACCTTGTCTTCGCTCATCCACAGAAGGAGGTATACCTCTGTCGGATCGTTATTTTCATAACAAAATTATTGCCTATCGCTGATGCGTTAACAAGGCGTGTTGTAAGTGAGCATGTTCAGTGACGGGATTCGAACCCGCGACCCGTAGATTGCGAGTTGAACACCATAATCACCAGAACATGCCATACCAATAAGCCCTTAAAGTTTCTTAATGTCTCTTTCATTAGTTTCCTTTCAATTATTCTTTTCAAAGAAAAACTTTTCGTTCCCATGCCCACCTGTCTGTCACCGCTTCGTCTCTCCACTTTTATATTCTGGAGTCGGCACTAAAATGCAATGATCTCTGAGCGAAATTATTTATAAAGACACAAGTAGAGCTGTGTTTACTACGTACCACTGTGGTTAGAGTAACTTACAAAGGTTATAAAGACATACGTAGAGCTGTTTTACTGCTTACCACTATGATTAGAGTAACTTACAAAGGTTATAAAGACATAAGTAGAGCTATGTTTACTACTTACCACTGTGGTTAGAGTAACTTACAAAGGTTATAAAGACATAAGTAGAGCTATGTTTACTGCTTACCACTGTGGTTAGAGTAACTTACAAAGGTTATAAAGACATAAGTAGAGCTATGTTTACTGCTTACCACTGTGGTTAGAGTAACTTACAAAGGTTATAAAGACATAAGTAGAGCTATGTTTACTGCTTACCACTGTGGTT
>NW_013672616.1:29934-31378 GCF_000517525.1 Limulus polyphemus | reverse complement strand
TATATATATATATATATATATATATATATATATTTATATCAATTATTCTTATAACTGTTTTTTTCACATAAAACTGAACATTCATATTTCTTATACCAATGTTATTGATACCATAGAAAAATTCTAACACCATTGCGAGATTATATATACAGTTAATCTATAAGCATCCCATAGACCCCATTATATATGTATATTGTCTATAATAAGAGTCAGTTTTTTTACTCACCATAAAAACTGTCACTTAATATCAGAACAGAGTAGTTCAAAGGTCAAGGTGGTTTTTAATTTCAAAAAGCGGCTGTTAGATTTGTTTATAATTCTATAGCTGTAGTAACATTTTTGGCTATAAATATGGATAAGTCGTGAAAACAAACACTTTCAACTTTACGTGCACTTGTTGTTTTAAACCCTCTGTTGCCCGCATTATAAAAATACAGCAAAAAAAAATGTTTTCTTTGAATATTTTACTTAAATAGGTCTGTATTGTACAAAGAATATATTTTTGTGAAATGTATTTTGGTAAGTTATAAATGGGTTACCTAGTTACCTAGAAGTAGCATTGTTCAATTGAGGAACCAACAAAAATGATTTCATGGTTTATCTATATTGTTGCCTGGAAGTAAGAGCATTAAACTACAGAAGTGAAGCAATAAAGACAGATTTATTACAATGTGTTATAGAGGATTAAGGTGCAAGTAATGAAAATGCTTTCACATTATGAAGAAAGTACTTAACCATATCACCAGTAGAGGGCTAAATCTGGTTGTTCAGTTTCTCACTAAAGCTACTCCAGAGCTATCTCCGCTAGTCATCTCTAATTTAGAGATGATAGGCTACAGAGAAGGCAACTACTCAACATCACCCACCGCCAGCTCTTCGACTAATCTTTATCAACGAAAAGTTGGAGTGGCCGTAACATTATAATGCCCTCACAGCTGAAAGGGTTAGCATGTTTGGCGAGGGGTTTCAATCCCGCAACATGCAAATTGCGTGTCGGACGCCCTAAGTTCCAGGCCAAGAAACAAAGAAAAACAGAAAATAACAGATTAAGTAGATAAAGATAATAAAACTTGGTGCATTTAGAAATTGTCATCGGATATTTCCCCCCCTTCGTCCCGCTCCTGCTGAATATGTTTAGCTGGAGGTAATTTTGGGGTTAAGAGTTATACTGAAAGGAGTTTCTGAATGGTTAGAAAGAAAAGTTAACAGAAGGCAAATATGGCAAAGCGAAGACTTCGGTTGTAGCCCAGCTAATCGACAGTTTTCTTCATCAGGACACTTCGTATTTTATTATCTGTGCCGTATGGAACTGTATCTTGGGTGGACAATAATACCGTAAATTAAATTTGAATTATATTTTAATAAGGAACAGTCTGACTTAGTTATTACAAGGCACAACAGAGCAATCTTTTCTAGTACAGCTTACACAGCTATAAAGTTCCAT
>NW_013672616.1:28198-28918 GCF_000517525.1 Limulus polyphemus | reverse complement strand
TGGTGGACAGAGTGAAACCAACTAGAATGGTGGACAGAGTGAAACCAACTAGAATGGTGGACAGAGTGAAACCAACTAGAACGGTGGACAGAGTGAAACCAACTAAAACGGTGGACAGAGTGAAACCAACTAGAAGGGTGGACAGAGTGAAACCAACTAGAAGGGTGGCTAGAAGGAACCAATAATGTTCGAAATGATAGAATATTTCACCCTGTACTAACTTGTATCACAATACTAATTACTTCTTATATTTCCAGGTCACATTATTTAAATTTACAGACAAAAGTTATGAGTAGTTTACAAGTCACGAAATGTTTCTTCGGATTTCAAAATAAGTTTAATGTCTATGACATAAATTTGGATTTGATACGGTAACTTTCGACAAAAACAAACTTTTATTTACAATTGAAAGGAATATAACATTAAAATCTTACACAATAAATAGTTATTAAAACAGGGACTTGCCCTAAAAAAAACACTCTACGCATGCTTCGGTGCCCATGACACCATCTTCGGGAATAACGGTAAAAGTAAGGTAGGGACTTATATATCCACATAATTATTTACATACCAGTAGCGCCATCTAGACCTAAGGCCCGGCATGGCTAGGTGGGTAAGACGCTCGACTCGCAATCTGCGGGTCGCGGGTTCCCACCAAACATGCTCACCCTTTTAGCCGTGGGGGCGTTATAATGTGACGGTCAATCCCACTATTCGTTG
>NW_013672616.1:26646-27282 GCF_000517525.1 Limulus polyphemus | reverse complement strand
ATTACTTCTAAGAAACGTTGAGCCATTCTTGTATCATGTTTTCTTGGCTAGGGAAGATAACTAAAGAATTACTTCTAAGAAACGTTGAGCCATTCTTGTATCATGTTTTCTTGGCTAGGGAAGATAACTAAAGAATTACTTCTAAGAAACGTTGAGCCATTCTTGTATCATGTTTTCTTGGCTAGGGAAGATCTTCACGCAGAAACTGAAAGAGATGAAAGAATCTTCCAATAAAACAGAGCAGTTACTCGTAACTTTGTGGGCCCTAATTCTTGGAGAGAAACCACGTGATGTTTGTTGTTACCGCGTCGTGCTTGGTAATGTTATACTAGTATAAAAAAATAAGTTGTTAATGGTCTTTTTTATTAGATCGTTTATTTAAACCCCTATAATCGTATTAGCCCCCCAGTGGCACAGTGGTATGTCTACGGACTTACAACGCTAGAAACCGGATTTCGATACCCGTGGTGGGCAGAGCCCTTGTGTAGCTTTGTGCATAATTAAAAACAAATAAACAAAATAATCATATTAACTTTCTAAAAAAAAACAAGAACCTGTCTTTTATGTGATCTGTGAAATGGATTGTTTGTTTGTGTTATTTAGTAACTATAAATTAAATGTGACATCTGGGTTTAG
>NW_013672616.1:21553-25690 GCF_000517525.1 Limulus polyphemus | reverse complement strand
GTGATGCCACCGAAAACTGGGAAGGGTAAAAACTCTTTCCATCGCAAAATATTCATACACTCAGATCATAGAGTTAGAACTTCCGAGACGTGGATACTCCTTGTTTTTAATAGCATTGTAAACGACGTATTATGGATTAACTTGGGGCAACAAGAATCACTCAGAAAGAGACCTACAACAAATCGTACCTCAGCTATGGGAAGCAATATGCGGCGTCTTGTAACAAAGGATAATCCACGAACGCAAAAGTCAGTAGAAAATGCCGTCCACGTGGCCCAGGCAACAATACTCAATATAATCAAGAAAGACCTCTGTCCGGAAAAAGGGACGCAAGCCACCTGTACACAAGTTACTTCCAGAACGTATTCGTTCAACCGTCATGTACCTGGAGAATGAAACGGGTATTCATGGTACTAAATAATAAATCATACAGGTCAAGTCACCGGACACAATGCTTATGGATGATTTCTATGTGATCAAATTATTGAAACGAGTACTAGTAAATCGTTATCCTCGTACACTAGATGGTTTATTGAAAATATCCAGGGATTGATAATGTGAATTTGACGTGACAGCCTTTCGAGATAGTCTTTAATTGCAGGGCTGTTGTCAAGATGCACGGTAGTTACACAGTAATGACGTGGCGGGCTCCAAAATTCCTAAAACATATCGTTCTCAACCTCTTAGTTATACTGATAGTGTCTATATAATATGACTGTACTATCTAGACGGTTTTCTAATATCGCTAATTTAAAAACTATAGATTGTCTAAACAATAATCCAGAAAAAGTAATTTCGTAGTAATTTAAATATTTTGTAATACTATGACTAAAATAATATTAAACGCTGTTATGATCTAAGAATAATGAAGTTGAGAACTCGTTAGATAAAATGTAAGTGTTATTTAGTAACTATAAATTAAATGTGACATCTGGGTTTAGTCAGCGTTGTTTACTCAGAAGGTATGGTTTGTTTGTTTGTGTTTAAACTTGTACTTAAATCACGCCCTTACTAGAACACGGAATGGATTGATATTACTTAAATCACGCCCTTACTAGAACACGGAATGGATTGATATTACTTAAATCACGCCCTTACGAGAACACAAGGGCGTGATTTAAGTAATATCAATCCATTCCTATCAATCCATTCCTGTTCTCGTAAGGGCGTGATTTAAGTAACCCTTACGAGAACAGGAATGGATTGATATTACTAATATCATGCACTCGAACTTTGAACTACTATTTGTAACAAAATTGTAATTTTCATTCTTAATTTAAAAGAACTGAAGCAAAAGAAAGCTAGCTTAAGCTGAACTTACATCAGAATTTATCCATACGTCAGAACGTTGGTTTAAACTGAATTCATTACAATAGCTCATCGGCTAGCCTGAGGGCTAGCTGAATCACTTTGCATCTTCTTAGAATTCCCGGTAAGTATTGAGGCAAATAAGAAAACTGTGTAAAGTACTTGATAAACAACAGGCTTTCTCTATTTTCCCTTAGCTAATTAGATGTAAAATAAAAAGCATCCATCTTGTTATGCGATTATTAAGGCAGCTTGGGGGTTTCATAGCAGGAACTACTATGTTATTGCACACGTTATTGCGAGGAGGCTGGTTTGTGAGATTAGAGAAAGGAGGCTTTCATAAAATACGGGCTACAAGGCTTTCAAAATAATCATAAATCCTCCAAAAGCTGTGTCTTAGTTAGAAGACGTATTTGGCAAAAGAGGAGCTGGTGTACTAAGTTTACATTAGGGATTAGACCCTAGTTTCTAAAAAAAAGGGTTTTGATTATTAATTTTCCATCTTAGAAACCGGGCTGATATTTTATGTTAGTGAGTTAATGACGTTATATGGACCAATAGTAAAGTATCAAGCTCAAAATGTGTGTAGGCGTGAAATAAGAATTAACCTAATCAGACAAGATTTACACATTATCAAAGATACTAAAATTTACACGATAAAGGAACTTTCAAAGAGTGGAACCCTGCAATGTTAACACCATTACAGAAGTTAACTTGTAAAACATATACACGTCCAAACGCTTTAAAACCAAGGATAACATAATCTGTCATCTGCCGTTTTTAATTTCGTAAATTAAATAGTTTGAGAGTTAAACCGAGTTTTTATTATTATTTAGAAGTACTTAATTTCATTCAAGTTTTTTTAATTGTTTATGTATCGGTGTAGCTGTGTAGTAAGAAAACAATAAAATCAATGCATACCCGAAGCGTTGAATTAATTATATTTTCACATTTAAATAAGATTTGTGTTTCAAAAAAAAAAAAGAAAAGAACTCCAAGTGAGTCAGCGGTATTCAAATCAATGTCCTCAAGTGAGTCAGCGGTATTCAAATCAATGTCCTCAAGTGAGTCAGCGGTATTCAAATCAATGTCCCCAAGTGAGTCAGCGGTATTCAAATCAATGTCCCCAAGTGAGTCAGCGGTAGTTATATGGCTCGATTCCCAACAGTGTACAAAACATTGATTTGAATACCTCTGACTCACTTGAGGACATTGATTTGAATACCTCTGACTCACCGGGTGACAGGGATATACTAAACTTAGACGTTTAGTAATATCTTTAAATACAAAAAAATATAAAAACAAACATGTGATGTTTTAAAATATTTTAAATTTAAAAGTTAAGTAACATTTTAGAACATATTCAAATTAATGTCCCCCCAGTGAGTCGGCGGTATTCAAATTAATGTCCCCAAGTGAGTCGGCGGTATTCAAATCAATGTCCCCAAGTGAGTCAGCGGTAAGTATACGGAATTACAAGGCTAAAATTTGGGGTTCGATTCTCCATGGTGGACATAACGCAGATAACCTATTATATAACTTTTCATATTATGCCCACCAGTGGCTCAGCGGTAAACTAGAGAACTTATATGATAAAAATCGAGGTTCGATACCTCTAATGGGCACATCAGTTTCTATAGCTTCAGCGCAAACAAATATAAAATAAAACCAAACGCCAAGTAACGTCTCAGAATCCTTATGCTGACAAATTCTAGGATATATTAAAGTTAGAAGTTAAATAAATATTAAATTTAATGTACTACGATTATATTAAACTTAGGTGTGTAATAATACAGTAGAGTCATAAACAGTCGCAGGTGTTTTGGGAATTTCACAAATTAAAATCTTTTCTTTCAATGTCGTTATTGAACATCATCATAACCCTGGATCTAAAGTTGGATACATTATACAAACAACTGTAGTATCTTAAGTTTGAAGTTGCCAAATGTTACCTCTTGTTTTATTAGTTGCATTATTCATTGATTATTAATGCTTCAGTACATTATTCATTCCCTGTACTGTTGAATAAAAAAAAGCCGATTTCTTTAAAATAATTTATTTCAGTGAAATTCTGCTGTTTAGAAATTTCAGCCACGGTGTTATAATAAAGTTAGCTTTGATTACTGAAACTGACATAAGCTCGTCCTGAAAACGACGTTTTCTAGCAGTGAAAAATAAGGAGAAATTAAATGCTCTACACTGTTCTCTGATAAAAAGTTCGTCTTTTTGACACACACATGAATAAAATATTATTAAGCAGTTTCTTGAAAACTGTGTCAAATGATCTTATTTCATAGAAGTCCGAAACATTTTGATACTGCAAAGCCACAGTTTTAGTTTGTTTGTTTGTTATGGATTTCGCACAAAGCTACACGAGGGCTATCTGCGCTAGCCGTCCATAATTTAGCAGTGTAAGACTAGAGGGAAGGCAGCTAGTCATCACCACTGACCGCCAACGCTTGGGCTACTCTTTTACCAACGAATAGTGGGATTGACCGTCATATTATAACGCTCCCATCCCCGGCTAAAAGGGCGAGTATGTTTGGTGTGACGGGGATTCGAACCCGCGACCCTCAGATTGTGAGTCGAGCGCCCTAACCACCTGGCCATGCCAGACCCAGTTTTAGAAAAAAAAGAATATGTAAGAAGTAACTTTCGAAAAAGAACACTTCATGACTTTGGCGCTGTACAAGAGTAAGTGAGATCTCATTTATTATTGCTAAAATGTAATAATAAATATTAGGTCATCAAGAAATTAATGTCGCGTTTTGGAACACTTTCATTACCCCCCCCCCCCAAAAAAAAAACGTACATCACGTATAATAGTTA
>NW_013672616.1:16393-20553 GCF_000517525.1 Limulus polyphemus | reverse complement strand
TTTATACGATGTACTGTAACTTTTTCAATATTCTTATTATGTGTTCAACTATGTAGACTAAAACATCAGGCATTTCACTTTTAAACAATAAGTGTTCAAGTGTTTCATATTGTTAAAACGATAAGACTGGTGTTAAGTGTTTCATATTGTTATAACGATAAGACTGGTGTCAAGTGTTTCATATTGTTATAACGATCGGACTGATGTCAAGTGTTTCATACTGTTATAACGATCGGACTGATGTCAAGTGTTTCATATTGTTATAACGATAGGACTGGTGTCAAGTGTTTCATATTGTTATAACGATAAAACTGGTGTCAAGTGTTTCATATTGTTATAGCGATAGGACTAGTGTTAAGTGTTTCATATTGTTATAGCGATAGGACTAGTGTTAAGTGTTTCATGTTGTTATAGCGATAGGACTAGTGTTAAGTGTTTCATGTTGTTATAACGATAGGACTCGTGTTAAGTGTTTCACATTGTCATAACGATAGGACTGGTGTCAAGTGTTTCATATTGTGATAACGATAGGACTCGTGTTAAGTGTTTCACATTGTCATAACGATAGGACTCGTGATAAATGTTTCACATTGTTATAACGATAGGACTCGTATTAAGTGTTTCACATTGTCATAACGATAGAACTCGTGTTAAATGTTTCACATTGTTATAACGATAGGACTCGTGTTAAGTGTTTCACATTGTTATAACAATAGGGTTTGTGTTAATTGTTTCATATTATTATAACGATAGGACTCATGTTAATATGTATAACTTGGAGGCATTATTATATATATATAACTTGGCGCTAATATTATATATCTTGGAACCATTATTATATATAACTTGGTGCTATTATTATATATATCTTGGAACCATTATTGTGTATAACTTGGAACCATTATTATGTATAACTTGGAACCATTAATATGTATAACTTGGTGCTATTATTATATATAACTTGTTGCTATTATTATATATAACTTGGTGCTAATATTATGTACATCTTGGAACCATTATTATATACATCTTGGAACCATTATTATATATAACTTGGTGCTATTATTATATATAACTTGGTGCTAATATTATGTACATCTTGGAACCATTATTATATACATCTTGGAACCATTATTATATATAACTTGGTGCTATTATTATATATAACTTGGTGCTAATATTATGTATAAGTTGGTGCTATTATTATATAGAACTTATAGCTATTATTGTGTTTAACTTGGTGCTATTATTATATAGAACTTGAAGCTATTATTGTGTTTAACTTGGTGCTATTATATATAACTTGGTATTATTATTATGTATAAGTTGGTGCTATTATTATATAGAACCTGAAGCTATTATTGTGTTTAACTTGGTGCTATTATTATATAGAACTTGGAGCCATTATTGTGTTTAACTTGGTCCTATTTAATTTATAACATGGTACTATTATTATGTATAACTTAGTGCTATTGTTGTTTATAACCTGATGCTATTATGACGCATAATGTTTGTTCGATCCAATTGTCGTACTGGTCGTTGTGGAAACAGGCTGATAACATACACTGTTCCTTGTAAAGACTGAAAATTTCCTGTAGAGAACAGACAAGGGTCAATAAACAGTGGTAAATTAGTACTTAATCCCACGTTCACTTTGATTACGCTTGTTATCACGGCTCGTAAGACGAAGAACGAAAATTAGCTAGGTATGTCTTCGTACATAAAATATTCATAAACCTCCTTTGTCGTCCAACTTCCTCTCTCCTGGTTCAAAACTTGCTACAATTAATTAATCTTTGAATAACGTATACACAGTTGCCAATTAAATTATTGTCAAAACATAGAGACATTTTCAACTTTCTTGACGATCTCAAAATGTTCTGGAAGTTCTACCGATTTTGATGAGGCTTTAATAATTAGGATAACGTAGTGTAAAGGGTACTGAGGTATTGGAGTTTAATTATAAATAATGTTCTAAGTAAATAAATGTTCTCAACAAACGTAAGCTTTGTTAACCAATGAAGAAATAATCACGGACAGGATAAGTTTATGAAATTAATTACAGTACGCGAAACCTTTATCCATTAGTACCTATGATACTTTATTAACGTTGTTAATATATATATTGTGAGTGTAACTGGCCACGAACTTTTTCATTTTGTATTTCTAGATATATATAGCGAAATATTTTCTACTGGAATGTGATTCTGAATAGATAATTACAAAAACCTTGTTTGTTTCAAACAAAGCCATGTTGTGCTCTCTCTGCTGTGTCCACCGCGAGGAATCGAACCTCGGATTTTAACGTTGTAATTCCCGTAATCTTACCGGGTGTTTTTGTCAGTTATCTTAGGACGGTTTCCAACACTATAAGACCAGTATTAAAGGTCCTATCGTTGTCCTACATGCGACTGATTGACGTATTTGAACGTGGTATAAAACGCATCAATTGGCAGAACAAAATGAAATGTCACTAATTCTCATTGTTTTGTGATAGTCCACTCCGACGGTACAGCGGTAAGATTACGGGAATTACAACGTTAAAATCCGAGGTTCGATTCCTCGCGGTGGACACAGCAGAGAGAGCACAACATGGCTTTGTTTGAAATAAACAAGGTTTTGTAATTATCTATTCAGAATCACAATCCAGTATGTTCCCAAAATACAAGGATAACTTACTTATGAACAATCAATCATGGCTCCAGACATATGAACAATCAATCATGGCTCCGAACATATGAGTAACCAATCATGGCTCCAGACATTTGAGCAATCAATCACGGCTCCAGACATATGAACAACCAATCATGGCTCCAGACATATGAGCAATCAATCATAGCTCCAGACATATGAACAATCAATCATGGCTCCAGACATTTGAGTAACCAATCATGGCTCCAGACATAGGAGTAACCAATCATAGCTCCAGACATATGAATTGAATGACTAATGAATGTTGCTACAAGTTAAAATTACACATCTATAGTTTAGTTGTGACAAACCTGATTATCTCGCATTGAAGATCTGATATGTTAGGATGCTGTGGGTCGTGGGTTCGAATCCCGTAATCGAAAACACTAGCTCTTTCAGTTGTGGGGGGCATTATAATGTGACGATAGAGAATAGTCCAAGAGTTGGCGGTGGGTGGTGTTGACTAGCTGCCTTCATTTTAGTTTATCATTTTCAAACTAGGGACAGCTTTCAGCGGAAACTAACAAACAAACAAAAGTACTGAAATAAATAATTTACAAAGAAAGCTCTTTGATTCATCCAAAAATCAATATAAAAAACGCCAACTACAATTGTGAAAACAAGGCTGGTGAACGTATTCTTGCCAAATTGCATCAACCTGGAGTCTAGACAGCCAAAGTCTCGATTTATTGCGTGAGTTCTGGTCTTTTACATACGACATCATTTCAGCATAGTCTCGTTATTAAAATACTGAAGACCTGATATGTTAGGATGCTCGAGTGTAGTAGGACGATTTTGTCTTGAAATATAAATATCCAAGAGGACACATTATCTTACATTTTTTGTTAGCCGAATATGATCAACGCTGCGTGGTGGAGGTATGCGCTCTACAAAGTGCCCTCTAGTCCAAGTTTGTTTGTATGTTTTTACCTATGAAACGTTTCCAATACGTTTCTCCAACGATTATATTGGTATAATCTGTTGGTTATATTTTCCTCTAAGCCTACTAGGGATGTTTTAAATTTATGACGAGAAGACTCGAAGAAACGTTTAATATTGTATTTAATATGTGATTAAAACATTTTACATGTACCCAAACAGCCAAGTTGGAGTAAAATAGTCAGTCATATTTACATCTTTAAAAATTTTTTCCTCTTATATAACTTCACTCCTTTTGATAAAACATATATGTCTGATTCCTTCATTCTAAATCCATATTTTTCAAGCATATACAGTTTTTACATATATCTCAATTGTATTCGTTTGGAATTAAGCAGATAGTTACACAATGAGCTATCTGTGCTCTGCCCAACACGGGTATCGAAACCCGGATTCTAGCGATGTAAGTCCGCAGACATACCGCTGTGCCACTGGGAGGCTCACAGAAAGGAAGTTGTTTGTTTGTAATTAAGCAGAAAGCTACACATTGGGCTATCTGTGCTCTGCCCACCACGGGTATCGAAACCCGG
>NW_013672616.1:13785-15964 GCF_000517525.1 Limulus polyphemus | reverse complement strand
ATTCTAGCGATGTAAGTCCGCAGACATACCGCTGTGCCACTGGGAAGCTCACAGAAAGGAAGTTGTTTGTTTGTAATTAAGCAGAAAGCTACACAATGGGCTATCTGTGCTCTGCCCACCACGGGTATCGAAACCCGGTTTCTAGCATTGTAAGTTCGCAGAGATACCGCTGTGCCACTAGGGGGCTACATATATATCTCAATTGTATAAATTCGGTTATTTTGGTAGGGCCAACACTCTAAATACACATATAGACTATAAACTGGGTGTATTGTGTTTCTGACTTTGATGTTTACAACAATATATTCGTTCAACCCAAGTTTACTAAAATCACGGAACTTTTATTAAACTTATTTTATATTGGCCGACAAAGTTAAATTAAAACGCAAGAAAAAATATTAACTATTTGACAGAAATAATAAGAGCACTCGGGAGAAACGCATAATTTTTAGTAAAGAAGAAAAAACAACTAATATTCTATGAATAGGGCGTGTCCTAATGGTTAGCGTGCCCGGGTTGAGCTCACGAAAGGCCTCTGAACACGGTCCGAATTTCGAATATTAGGCGTGTTATAAAAATGACAATCAATCCTGCTATTCGGTTAAGAATAGCCAAGTAGGCGGTGGATGCTAATGGCTGGCTTGTACTCTCTCACAGGTCAGCATTTCAAGGTTAGGGATGAATTTGCCAAAACCCCGTATAGCCGTTGTCCCGATCTTTACATAAGATGTTGTTCAGGTTGAAAGTGCCAGATACTGTTGTCCCTATCTTTACATAAGATGTTGTTCAGGTTGAAAGTGCCAGATACTGTTGTTCATCTGTTTACATAAGGTGGTGTTCAGGTTAAAAGTGCTAGAAACCGTTGTTCAGGTGTTGCATAAGGTGTTGTTCAACTTGGGACATGATGGCGAGTAAAAGAAAATATGCGGTCTATATAACTAATAAATTAATATTTGCTGTAAAATTCTTATTAATGCTATAAGTCTATCTACCATGTTGGTCGCTAACTTTGAATTCATTCCTTCAATTCGCACGTTCAATCCTTTTTGGCCGAACCTTTTTTTTCACACCTAAGGTGTTTTTGATTAGATATCATGAATGTTTGTCAATACACACCAAAAAATACCACACCAAGTAAGAAAGAAACACTCGATGGTAACCACCATCTGCTTTAGGATCCCAACCCATTATTTTACCTATAATTTATAGACCCAGTCTTTTTAAAATATACGGTGGTAGTTATAACTTCCTTTATAGTAACGCCATGGAATTTAGATTAACAGTTTCTTGTCATCGCCCACATGCACTCGTTACAGCCGATCAAGTATCATTATTTATGGTAATTGCTTAAGCTAATATCACATGACGTTAAACGATCTTTGATTGGGAGAAAATCATAAAATTTAGCAAATTTTATTTAAATCTTGGCAATTAATAATGAATAACAACTGTCAACCCCTATGATTCTTTTGAAAACTTGAGTTAGAAACTGCTAATCTAATTTGCTTGGCCTAACTAATACTTATGTAACTGCACGTGTTTTAAATCCATGGAAGTCAAGTATGTTTTTCTATCTAATAAAGTTTCCATACTTTCGGTGCAAAGAAAGAAAATAGGAAGAAATTATATCAAAAGTTTGAGATTTTATATCTTGTGTATTTCCTAATGAATTGCCTTGAAATTTGGTATGTGAAGTAAGGGTCCAGTAGAGCATATCCACTGAAAATATATGATAGTTTGGATTACCACAGTCCGAGCTACAGAAAGTTGAAAATTACTAAACTATAACTCCTGTTAATAACACACAGTGTGCCCTGCAGGTTGCTTTGGCCGCACAGCACACTACCGTGTGTGATGATCTAATTCAAGTGACAAGCATATTACTGAAATATATTTCACGAGAGAACCCGAGTTGCCCCCCAGTGGCACAGCGGTATGTCTGCTGACTTACAACGCTAGAAACCGGGTTTCGATATCCGTGGTGGGCAGAGCACAGATAGCCCATTGTGTAGCTTTGTGCTTAACTACAAACAAACAAACAAGAACTTCTGAAAAGACTAATAACTCAACATGTTTAACTTTGTTTTTTAAATTGTTTAATAAAGGTCACGTACGATAGAGGGCATTAAATAAAGGTAAATATAAATATCTATGCTAGGTTTGAGTATTTTTATTAATA
>NW_013672616.1:0-13059 GCF_000517525.1 Limulus polyphemus | reverse complement strand
CACAGCTAGCCCATTGTGTAGCTTTGTGCTTAACTACAAACAAACAAACAAAACAAGAACTTCTGAAAAGACTAATAACTCAACATGTTTAACTTTGTTTTTTAAATTGTTTAATAAAGGTCACGTACGATAGAGGGCGTTAAATAAAGGTAAATATAAATATCTATGCTAGGTTTGAGTATTTTTATTAATAACACTTTCTAGATTTTTTCGTATATCTTGTTATTTGGAATATCTTTGTTTTCGTATATTTTATGGTTAAGTTTTATGTGTTTTTTATACGTGACTGTCCTTTTAAGTGTCCATTAAATCTTCTTTTTAGATTTTTACCAGTTTCACCAATAAATTTAGATTAACAACTTTCACAGTTTATCTGAGAGATGGACCCATCTATGCAAATCCCAATTATTGTTATCTTGTTTTCATTTAATCCACAAAAGTTTTTGTTTTTTTTTAACATTACGCTGGTCGAAATATTAGTCAGGAAATAACCGTTACTACCTCCAGTGTTCTGCTCTAACAGTAAAGGCACTCGACTGATGAATCAGTGCATTCTAATTATTGTAAGTGCTTGTTTTATGATATTACATACTTCTCTAGGGTTAGACCGGTACATTAAATTATCTATTTAAATTACTGTGTTCATCTCTAGTTCTGATCTTATTAAATATCTTGCTTTGATCAGAAGTTAGTATGTAGTTACTCAAGGGCTATATGGGTCCGTAATTTTAAAGTAATAAATTAGAGGAAAGGCAGATGACCAACACTACCCACTTCTAACTCGTGGGCCACTCTAAAAATGGGATTTGACATTTACTCTTATAACGTACCTATGGCTCCAAATTGCGAGGCATGATTTTTTATTTGTGTGTGTGTGTGTGTATGTGTATATATGGAAACGGATTTCGACCCACGCTGATAATTGGGCCAGAAGTTAATGATAATAACTAAAGTCAGCTTACTTTCACGAGGAGCAATTCCTTTCCATGTTAGGCTTAAGATAATGAGAAAAAATGAGTTGCAGCAGCTACACGTGTTTCCAATTTAAATTCTAAATTAATTCCAAATATAAGGTTTGCATTTGTTTGTTGCAGAATTTAGCTAAAACTACACAATAGCTATTTGAGCATAGCCATCTCTAATTTTGAACTGATAGACTTAAGGGAAGACTGCTAATCAACACCAACCGTCAATTTTTGGTTGACAGTGACATCTATAATGCACCCCCACGGTCCCAAAGTATGGAGAGCATTGTTTGCGGGAACGTGACGCGAACCATGAACCCACAGTCTGAGCACACTAACCACTAGGCGAAGCTTGGGTTCTATAAAGCTTGCATATGAAGGATATATTCGAAAGACGGCGTATCTTTACAGGTTTTGGGTTCTACTTTGTCAAATACCAATTGTTCATCAGTAAACTTTACTGTTTCTCTCAGTGCAACTTATGCACTGATATTAAGTGTTTAATGGTCCTTATTTTTACGCTAGTTTTTAAATATGGGCTGTAGTAGGAAAAACATAGTGAAGAAATGTAGGTCAGTTAGTAAGAAAAAGTTCCATATTAAAATTATATCAAATATCAAAATTTAAAGAAAGCAAGATTGTGTCGCGTGTGTTAAAAGTCCAGAATGTCCCCTAGTGGCTTTCTCAGCCATTTTAAAATATAACGGCGTTATCTCTTGCTTTCGATAGATGATGGCATAGAGGTAAGTCGAGTCTCCAGCCTGCTCGAAATTTCACGCTTTTTTAGACCCAAATAAAGCTTAGTTACTAAAATTGATAAATTATAACTGAGTTATATGGTATCGATATAGTAATTTATGATTTTTTGGTTATTCAACTGTATATATAAAACCTAAAAAAATTATTTCGTTTCACATCCTCCACATGCAAAATTTCTTAAGGCTCAGCAAGCTACGACAAGCAGCAACCGAGTACAAACGTCGTAACTAAAAGAAATAATTTTTTGCTTTACTATTTTATGTTTAAAGAAAGATGAGTTTAAGAACTTATTTCTAAATAGCAATAATATATATACATATATAATGTATAATAATTGAAATGTGACTCTATTTTACAAAATACTAGCCAACTAAAACACATCCAAGACAGGTTACTTTGTAGAGACTAAAGGTCAGTTTTATATTACTGGATATGGTAACATGAGTGCACATGTGCTGCATCATTGTAACTTCTGTATTGTTAACCAGGCACGGCTGAAAGGTCAATATAACAAAAATGATTAATATATCAAAATGCATCTTGTTATGAGATTTAAGCTATTTAGTCTAAACATTTATGTTTTCGCGTTATAATTTGTAGTCATTTTAGAACGAAAAAGACATAGTTTATATTTATTTCCTAATTTTTTATGGTAGTTACAAGATGGGTCAAATTGACCGAACCCGTACTGATATTCGTTAGTGAAAATAACAGATAAAATATAAAGTTTTTTCTTAAGAAACATTTGATAACTATCTGGACATTATATGAATTCCGCATGTGAAATTTGAAATTTTTCTGATGCATAAAAGTATTTTTTATATTAAAATGAACATTACTTTGCATGTTGGATAGGAAATATGTGTAAAAAAAGAAAGGCATGAGAAAAACACTGCTTTAGAAAAAATCAAAATTCAATATCTTATTTTTCAAACCTACATACTTATAGGATCTTTGATCTCAAATTTAAAAGAATTTCATCAACTAGTTTCATTTTTGTAAAGACTTTTCAACGAGAGTTGCATACTTACTTACAATGTAAGTAGGTCATAGGCAAAGTGACTCGAAAAATATCAAACAAAGCAAGATTGTGTCGCATGTGTTAAGTATCGAGAAGTATCAAATTTTTAAAAGCCAGATTGTGTCGCGTGTGTTAAGTGTCGAGCAGTATCAAGCTTTAAACAAAGCAACATTGTGGGACCTGTTAATTGTCGATAAGTATCAAAATTTAAACAAAGCATGATTGTGTCGCATGTGTTAAGTGTCGAGAAGTATCAAAATTTAAACAAAGCAAGATTGTGTCGCGTGTGTTAAGTGTCGAGAAGTATCAAAATTTAAACAAAGCAATATTGTGTCGCATGTGGTAAGTGTCGAGAAGTATCAAAATTTAAACAAAGCAAGATTGTGTCGCATGTGGTAAGTGTCGAGAAATTGTAACTATTCTTATGTTTACTTCCAAGTACACAAAGAAGCAATGTGGTTCTCATACTTTAAACATTAACAGAAGTTATCTAAACCCTCTAGGGACTAACAACTTATAAGACGTTAACAAATGTTGGATTAGATAAAAAAACAGCTCTAAAAGTTTATTTGTAAAAAGCTCATTCATCATAACAATTTGTGTCGTTTCAACAACACCCCCTCCCCCATTGTAAAGTTCAATCAATTCGAGTAATTCCGTTGCACTACAGAATATATAGTGCAAATAAAGTAAATTTATAAAATCTTTTTATTTGCCAAAACTATCGTACAATGTATGTTTAAAAACAAAAATCTTCATTCTAAGAAAATCGTCTGCAAAATGGTGATGATTGAGTGTATTTATTTACACACAGTAGAAGGCAAACATGAGATTTAGTTATATACATAAAACATGCTGATCAGCCAGTGCACGGATGAACGCATGTCAATTTCATGGACCATGGAATATCTACTGATAACGTAGTAACCTTCACTTCAATACAGAGCTGTTATGTGGAGGAAAAATCCCCTTAAAAGCCTCTTGCTCTCTTTAGTCATATTACACTACCGCAGTAACCTTCACTTCAATACAGAGCTGTTATGTGGAGGAAAAACCCCCTTAAAAACCTTTTGCTCTCTTTAGTCATGTTACACTACCGCATTTTTAAATAGCACTAAAAACATATTAAGCCAACAAATATTATATATACTTTTGATTTAACCCTTCGTTTCCGGCTTGTGTAAATCTATCTGCCACCCTATGCGCGAAAATTTTCGAATTTTTGCGGCGGGCCATTCAACATTCTTGCGTCATATGATGCCAACCGAGGTCTCCTACGCTAACATCATATGATGCCAACCGCGGTCTCCTACGCTAACATCATATGATGTCAACCGCAGTTGAAGGGTTAAAACTATTCACTTCTTCAAGATGACACACAATAACGAGGCTCTCTGCGTTTCAGGATATAATAGTGTATCAATTCTACAGTTTCGTTTTAGGATATAATCGTGTATCAATTCTACAGTTTCGTTTCAGGATATAATCGTGTATCAAGTCTACAGTTTCGTTTCAGGATATAATAGTGTATCAAGTCTACAGTTTCGTTTCAGCATATAATAGTCTATCAAGTCTACAGTTTCGTTTCAGGATATAATAGTTTATCAAGGCTATAGTTTCGTTTCAGGATATAATAGTCTATCAAGTCTACAGTTTCGTTTCAGGATATAATAGTGTATCAAGTCTACAATTTCGTTTCAGGATATAATAGTGTATCAAGTTTACAGTTTCGTCAGTCAATGTTTTTATATCAGGAAATGGCAAAACAAAAACAATTGCGCTGTAATATAAAACAGTTCGTATAAAACACTATAATTATCACGAAGTGCAAAATGAAAACAAAATATACGAAATTGAAATAATAGTTTTAAAATTTTGGAATCTCAAAAGACTAATGTTATGGAATATAAGCAGGTGAAAACGTTTCAAAAAGAAAGTATCGTCTCTTTGTGTTAAAATCAAAGTAAAAATTTATATTATATGACATTCAATCAATGGATGTATGTGTGTGTGTGTGTGTGATGGGTGATGTTTCTACTACTCTATGAGTGAGAAGCCTTAGTTTTAGTATGACATCAAGACATCATGCATCATCTTAACACCATGTGTCAATTTTTTTGGAGCATTTTGACACGCTGATAATATGAATAAAAATACTATAGTTCAAAGGTCATTAAGAAATAATACAACTTCAAAGTGGAACGTTTTCAAATTCCTGTCTTGATATTTTTTTTCTCTAATTACTTATCCTCGAATTTTATCCATATCTACAGAAGTTGGATAAAACAAAAAATACCAGAAACCATCTTGTTAATATGACATCAAGATCAGCACGTTTACAATAAACATTTAGTCAATATCAAACTAAAATTATAAACATCGTATTAATGCCAAATCAGCACTTAGAATCTCGTAAAAACACAGGAACATTACTAATACATCTTACTCGATGTCTCAACATCTTATGGTCTACTAACACATGTGTTGGAGGAGACCCAAAAGGACATCTCAAAGTTGCCTCGTGAATAAACTCCTTTAGAATATTAAACAAACAGAGATGAAACTCATCGAAATATTTGGAAAGCAAAAACGTTTTTCTTGGAACCATCACTGTGTAAACATTGACAAAACGATATATATAAAGAGTAAGATAAGGTCAAGCTCTCAAGAGCCAGTTCTATGGACTAATAAATAAAAGATGATTGCACGAACTCAATATTTGCCAAAAGATAGGGGAAAATATTTGAATTTCTCTTCTGTAAAAAAAATATATAAGGAACTTAAATAAGTATACAAAAGTACAGGACAGTTTTAGGAACAATTTCTTCTTTCTACTCGGGGGAGGGGGGGTTGGTGTAGAAAAGGATATCTAATTCGTCTCTTGTATTCTGTGATTAACTCACACTTTCTCATTTTTCGACCTGATTACATTACAGATTACAAATCTGATAGAGTTAAACCACCAGCGAATAATAACAGCGAATAATAAGTGCGAATAATAACAGCGAATAATAAGTGCAATTAATAACAGCGAATAATAAGTCCGAATAATAACAGCGAATAATAAGTGCAATTAATAACAGCGAATAATAAGTGCGAATAATAACAGCGAATAATAAGTGCGAATAATAACAGCGAATAATAAGTGCGAATAATAAGTGCGATTAATAACAGCGAATAATAAGTGCGAGATCAATACTAGCATGTCTTGTGATTCTTAATCAGCGTAATGATCACAATGCTTTACCGCACATTTCTATCATATTGTTTTATCGCATTATCGCACATCAGTTTGTTTGGAATTAAGCACAAAGCTACACAATAGGCTATCTATGCTCTGCCTACCACGGGTATCGAAACCCAATTTCTGGCGTTGTAAGTCCGCAAACATACCACTGTACTACTGGGGCGCATATTTATGTCATATTGTTTTACCTCATTATCGCACATGTTTATCACAATGTTTTACCGCATTAACGCATATTACTATCATTTTGTTTTACCGTATAATCGCATATTTCTATTACATTGTTCTACCGCATTATCGCACATTTCTATCATATTATTTTACTGCATTACCGCACATTGTTTTACCTCACTATCGCATATTTCTATGACATTGTTTTACTGAATTATAACAGATTTCTATCATATATTTTATCGCATTATCGCACATTTCTATCATATCGCTCTTCCGCATTATCGCACATTTATGTCATATTGTTTTACGTCGTTATCGCACATCTATGTCATATTGCTTTACCGAATTATCACACGTTTTTATCATATTGTTTTACCGAATTATAACAGATTTCTATCATATATTTCATCGCATTATCGCACATTTCTATCAAAGCGCTCTAACGCATTATCGCACATTTATGTCATATTGCTTTACGGAATTATCACACATTTTTATCAGATTGTTTTACCGAATTATCGGACTTTTCTACCATATTGTTTTACCGAATTATAACAGATTTCTATCATATATTTTATCGCATTATCGCACATTTCTATCAAAGCGCTCTAACGCATTATCGCAAATTTATGCCATATTGTTTTACCGAATTATCGAACATTTCCAAAATACCGGGAAACACATTTCCTTGTTGTTCACAAGTTACTCGCCCTTTCGATTTTATCAATCAAGATAATAAAACATACCAATATTTGTTCTGTGAAAGACGTTTCGGGTATCTTTTCTCTCTTGCCCTGCCTCACAAACTCCGGGGACGAGATCACCTTGGCGGAGGAGGAGGCTGGCACGCCACCGCTACTGTAGTTCATCTTCGAAGCTATCGCCTGCGACGACGCAACAAGCAACTGCTCTCGACCCACAACTAGAGTTTTCTGGTCGACAACTAGCCGCGGCACCTAGCAGACACACACCTCGGCTTTTGCTAACCGATCTCAAATATATGCAGAAAGCGTTTAACGACAGTAGATTCGAAACTCGTAACACTTGGCATCTGTCACAGGCACGTGTATGAATCAGCTCTAATGGTCATGCGAAGATTATCGAGAGGGTTTAAATGTTTCTTGCCAACCAGCTCTGGGCGTGGGCTTCTATATGCTTGCACGTGACCCGCCCCTAGCGTGATGAAAGTGCTCAAATGTTCTATAGGAAAACTGTTTTCTTGGCCTTTGGTTATATAGCATGGTCAAACTAGGTTGAAACATAATGTACCCAAGGTTTTCTTTCTTGCGAACGTCTGCTACGCCTCTTGTGCTGTAACATTTGGGGGTACTGATTTGCCCGGGATGTACGTGAAAAACAATGATTGATTTTTAGACACACACACACAAACAGCTGAACATTTAAAAAGGTAAATTAATGACTCAAAACTGAAATATATAAAACTTCATGACAGGTACATTTTTTTGTTTTTATTTAGGTTAACCTTACGATTACTATTACATACCAGCTGTCACGTTAGCCTCACGATTACTATTACATACCAGTCTTTACGTTAACCTTACGATTACTATTACATACTAACTGTCACGTTAACCTTACTATTACATACTAACTGTCACGTTAACCTTACTATTACATACTAACTGTCACGTTAACCTTACGATTACTATTACATACCAGTCGTCACGTTAACCTCACGACTACTATTACATATCAGTCGTCACGTTAACCTTACTATTACTATTACATACCAGTCGTTACGTTAACCTCACGATTACTATTACATACCAGTCGTCACGTTAATCTTACTATTACTATTACATACTAGTCGTTACGTTAACCTCACGATTACTATTACATACCAGTCGTCACGTTAACCTTACTATTACTATTACATACCAGTCGTTACGTTAACCTTACTATTACATACCAGTCGTCACGAGGTATGTAATAGTAATAGTAAGGTTAACGTAACTACTGGTATGTAATAGTAATAGTAAGGTTAACGTAACGACTGGTATGTAATAGTAATCGTAAGGTTAACGTAACGACTGGTATAGTCGTTACGTTAACCTTACTATTACATACCAGTCGTTACGTTAACCTTACTATTACTATTACATACTAGTTGTTACGTTAACCTCACGATTACTATTACATACCAGTCATTACGTTAACCTTACTATTACTATTACATACCAGACGTTACGTTAACCTTACTATTACTATTACATACCAGTCGTTACGTTAACCTTACTATTACTATTACATACCAGTCGTTACGTTAACCTTACTATTACTATTACATACTAGTCGTTACGTTAACCTCACGATTACTATTACACACCAGCTGTCACGTTAACCTTACGATTACTATTACATACCAGTCGTTACGTTAACCTTACTATTACTATTACATACCAGTCGTCATGTTAACCTTACTATTACATACTAACTGTCACGTTAACCTTACTATTACTATTACATACTAACTGTCACGTTAACCTCACGTTTACTATTACATACTAACTGTCACGTTAACCTTACTATTACATACTAACTGTCACGTTAACCTCACGATTACTATTACATACTAACTGTCACGTTAACATCACGATTACTATTACATACCAGCTATCACGTTAACCCTATGTTTACTGTTATATACCCGCTGTCACGTTAACTCTAAATCTTGTACTACATACCAGTCGTCACGTTAACCTTACGATTGCTATTACATACCAACTGTCACGAAGTCTTAAGGTTTTTTATGTTTAATGAACTATGATCGAATGAACAACCAGAGTGTATATTGTTGCAGATCAAACTTAAGCCTAACGAAGTGTGAGGAAGAGGTTAGGAAGTATAACAGATTTAAAAACAAACAAAATAAAAAACATACACAAACACATTTTATTGTTTGCATCTTATCTTCTTCTTCACAAAGTTAGAGAAATTGTATTAGCTGAATGACTTACTGCAATGGTTTACGTTTCGTTAGTTGGTTAGTGAAGTATTCAATAAGTTAACAGCCAAATCGTCTGTCATGACATTAATAAATTAACGATGATATAAGTATATTGTAAAACAGTGTATTATATTTACATATATAGTTCAATATTTAATGCAATTAGCTAGGTGGTTACAAGCCGTACAACTCTTTAGTTGTATATATATGTTTCTGTGTTTTACAATACAGATAATAAGACCTCACTCTCTCTACTGTGTACCCATCATATATAAGGCACTCGACTTGCAATTTACGAGTCGTGTGTTCGAATCCCGCCATCCTGCATGCACGTCATTGCAGCTGTGAGGGCGTCACCATGTAACGGTTAATTCCCCTATTCGTTGATAAGAGTAACCCAAAAATTGCCGATTGGGGATGTTTACTAGTTGCCTCACTCTCGTCTATAACCTCATAAAATTAGGGACAGCTGGCCCAGATACCCCCTCGATTAGTTTTGGGTGAAATTCAAAAACAAACAAACAGTCATATATAAGGATTTAGTTATATGAAATGTTACAATTTAGCGTAAAAACATAGGTTTTAATTAACACATTTATTGAAAGTAACACACCTTATTACTAAGACTGCAAAACACGACGAAAAAAAAGGTTTATAAACGTTTTTGACACACAAAACAAGCATGTACATAATTATGATACATGATCACGTGATAGTAACTGTTGCTATGTCAGTTTTAACACTGCGTCTGTTCCTTCCTTTGAAAGTGAGAAATAAAACATTCACAACGCAGATAAATTTGGAAGAGCCTTTTTTTTGGGCCCATATAATTGAAACCTTCAATTGCTTACACCCATCTCATCTAATAATAGTTAGGAGAATTTATTCGGAACTCAAACGCGTTTCTTCACTGGGTCTGTGTAATTTAAAAATCCTACTTTTAATTAACAGTTAATTGGTTAACATTCACGTTTCATCAATGGGAAATACTGTTCTCAGCTCATAGACAGATACAAAATAAACATTCTGACTCTTAACGTTTCCACTTTTAGAATGATTATTTCTGCAAATGTTATTTCAAAACATTTATCGCAGACGTTATCACACGTTCGAGGGTACTAACCCCCTTGAGTGATTTCTACGCTTCTTTCCTCACGCAGAAAGATTTCTATAGGATCAATACAGATCACGTAACGACAGCAGAAACACTAGTAACTTCCTTAATGTAATTATCATATGTTATCTTCAGTCATACTTGACGATGTGTTGAAGAGTTATCAAATAACAAAAATTGTCCATAATGGTTTTAATTTCTATAAAATCGATACGCTTGAAGGACCAGTTTGTTGTTCTCTAAAAAATAATATATATATATATATTTATATGTAGTTCGAAGGTTAAAGTCTTGATCACTAAAGCAACATAAACGTCAAATTTTAAAACTAGAATCTGGGATTCTTAAGTACATCAAACTTTATAGACTAAAACTTCTTAGGCTTAATATCTAGTCTTCTAAACGTATTATAACTTTCAAAAGTTTATTTCTGGGCCACTGAAACGATACCAATTTCGATGGATTAATTCTGAAAGAATATCGATTTTCAAGATCGAAAAATTGATGCCCTAAAACAGAGACGTCGCTGGGCACTGACACACGGGACCTGTGCCACGATTCTATTTATAAGTGCCCCGAATCTCCAGTTGGTGTCTTGAAAACTCAGAATAGAAAACCATGATCGATATCATACTGAAATGTCGAAATTCCTCACTCATGGGCCCTAGTCCCAAATCTTTTGAGCACCTAGCGACGCATCTGCCCTGAAATATTGTAAGTTCAAATCTATAACAATGCCATAAGCTTTCGGGACCCAAGTATAGGTTTCTATAACAATACTATAAGCTTTAAGTACCAAAGTATAGATTTATATAACAATACTACAAGCTTTAAGTACCAAAGTATAGGTTTCTATAACAATACTATAAGCTTTAAAGGCCAAAGTATAGATTTATATAACAATACTACAAGCTTTAAGTACCAAAGTATAGGTTTCTATAACAATACTATAAGCTTTAAAGGCCAAAGTATAGGTTTCTATAACAATACTATAAGCTTTAAAGGCCAAAGTATAGGTTTTTATAACAATACTATAAGCTTTCGGGACCCAAGTATAGGTTTCTATAACAATACTATAAGCTTTAAAGGTCAAAGTATAGGTTTTTATAACAATACTATAAACTTTCGGGACCCAAGTACAGGTTTCTATAACAATACTACAAGCTTTAAGGGCCAAAGTATAGGTTTCTATAACAATACTATAAGCTTTAAAGGCCAAAGTATAGGTTTTTATAACAATACTATAAACTTTAAAGACCAAAGTATAGGTTTATATAACAATACTATAAACTTTAAAGGCCAAAGTATAGGTTTATATAACAATACTATAAACTTTAAAGGCCAAAGTATAGGTTTCTATAATAATACTACAATATTTAAGGGCCAGAGTATAGGTTTCTATAACAATACTATAAACTTTAAAGGCCAAAGTATAGGTTTTTATAACAATACTATAAGCTTTCGGGACCCAAGTATAGGTTTCTATAACAATACTATAACCTTTAAAGGCCAAAGTATAGTTTTCTATAACGATACTACAAGCTTTAAGGGCCAAAGTATAGGTTTCTATAACAATACTACAAGCTTTAAAGGCCAAAGTGCTGGTCTGTATAATAGCGTCAGCTTGAAAGTGATTCTAAAGTAACATCAACTTTAAAGATTGAACTTCTAGAATTATAAAACACAACAAACCTGTAAATGTGCGTGACGTGTTGGTCCTTAAAAATAGTTTTGTCACTAACAACACCTTTTTTAACCCACAGGTTATAGAATAGCGGAAAGGGCTGTTTTCCAGCAGCAGCACAGAATAAAGTAGAAAAATCATGAAAGAGTTAATACTTCTGGGAAGACTTAAAGGGTTATTTATTCTTTGCTGCTAACTTGGAAACAATATAAATTCCTAACTGCAGTTCACCTACCAAGATATGTTATGTACATACGATGTAAAAAGAACGTGAAATGGTCAAAATTAGTCTTTTTTACTTTCTGTCACCAAGTTTTATTTCTCCGTACATTTGTAACATAAATATATCTACTGAAACATATACTAATAAAAACGGGTTTACGTCGCGTTGATGTCTTGCATTCGTTATTTTTATAAGAGCTAGAAATCAATGTGGTATACAAGCGTTGTTTATTAAAACACTACTAACAACGACTCTTCAAAAACTTCAAGAATCGTTTCTAGACTTGTATTCAGTTTTTGATTTTTGTAGGAACCTTTTGAAATTAAAATGGTCTTATAATAACTTCAAGAATGTTTACTGGAATCGCTGATCTGTTGGACTTAAATCTTAACCAGAAAGAAACTTCAAAAGGTTTAGATGAGGGAAGAAAGGAAGTGATTCAACGTTTCAAACAAACTTAACCAGATGATATAAAGTACGCTCTTCAGATGGTTTAGATGAGGGAAGAAAGGAAGTGATTCAACGTTTCAAACAAACTTAACCAGATGATATAAAGTACGCTCTTCAGATGGTTTAGATGAGGGAAGAAATAAAGTGCTCCAACGTTTCAAATAAACTTAACCAGATGATATAAAGTACGCTCTTCAGATGGTTTAGATGAGGGAAGAAAGGAAGTGATTCAACGTTTCAAACAAACTTAACCAGATGATATAAAGTACGCTCTTCAGATCATTTAGATGAGGGAAGAAAGGAAGTGATTCAACGTTTCAAACAAACTTAACCAGATGATATAAAGTACGCTCTTCAGATCATTTAGATGGGGGAAGAAAAGAAGTGCTCCAACGTTTCAAACAAACTTAACCAGATGATATAAAGTACGCTCTTCAGATGGTTTAGCTGAAGG
>NW_013672615.1:42184-45457 GCF_000517525.1 Limulus polyphemus | reverse complement strand
GTCAGTCAATGAAAAGTTTGATTGTGTGTTTAGCTTGTTGGTTTACAACACACTAGTTCTCAGTCAGTGAAAAGTTTGATTGTGTGTTTATCTTGTTGGTTTACAACACACTAGTTCTCAGTCAGTGAAAAGTTTGATTGTGTGTTTATCGATTCACAATAATTTAGTTACCAATCTATGAACAGTTTGATTGTGTGTTTAGCTTGTTGATTTACAACATACTAGTTCTCAGACAGTGAACAGGTTGATTGTGTTAAGCTTGTTGGTTTACAACACACCAGTTCTCAGACAGTGAACAGTTTGATTGTGTGTTTAGCTTGTTGGTTTACAACACACTAGTTCTCAGACAGCGAACAGTTTGATTGGGTGTTTACCTTACTGATTTACAACACACCAGTTTTCAGACAGTGAACAGTTTGATTGTGTGTTTAGTTTGTTGATTTATAACACACCAGTTCTTAGTCAGTGAAAAGTTTGATTGTGTGTTTAGCTTGTTGGTTTACAACACACTAGTTCTCAGTCAGTGAAAAGTTTGATTGTGTGTTTAGCTTGTTGGTTTACAACACACTAGTTCTCAGTCAGTGAAAAGTTTGATTGTGTGTTTAGCTTGTTGGTTTTCAACACACTAGTTCTCAGTCAGTGAAAAGTTTGATTGTGTGTTTATCGATTCACAATAATTTAGTTACCAATCTATGAACAGTTTGATTGTGTGTTTACCTTGCTGATTTACAACACACTAGTTCTCAGTCAGTGAAAAGTTTGATTGTGTGTTTAGCTTGTTGGTTTACAACACACTAGTTCTCAGTCAGTGAAAAGTTTGATTGTGTGTTTATCGATTCACAATAATTTAGTTACCAATCTATGAATAGTTTGTAATCAAGTACTCTTTCGAAAACATTAAGCACCAAAACCTGACAGCTCTAACAGATTTTACTAATATAAAAATAGTGTACGTTGTAGAAAAAAATATCAACAATTAATGAGAAAAACTTTCGATGATATTAACTAAACTAACGAACGTTAAGTTCTTGTGTTTCAAGAAATAGTAGAGTAGCAGGCTTTCCTATCATAAAAAGTGACTGAATTGATCATGAAAAAATAAAGTGTACCATTTCTTCATCTTCGGCCAGAACCTGGTCATACTCACTAAGTGACACACAGAATATAATGGCTGTGACCCCTTCGAAACAGTGAATCCACTTCTTTCTTTCCGAGCGCTGACCTCCGACGTCGAACATTCTAATGACACAGAACTCTATTAAGTTTCTAAATTCTACATAAAAAAACTAAACAAAAAACGAATACATATCTACTTGTCATACCTCATGACTTTAGAAACACAAAATTATGAATTTATTAATTCTGGATAATTATTTAAGGATTAATGATTTTTATCAAATTATTAAAATAATATCAGTATATTTTAATCATCCTTTGTTACAGATACTAATCAGAAATACATATATACTGTATTATGTTTTATAGCAAACCTCTGTAAAAATAACAGTCTTAATATGGTTGTGTGAAAAAAATACAAATTACCTAAACAAAAATGTTTCTTACTTAAAATGCAGGCCTTTAAAAGAAAACTGAGTTTCCACGATCCCTGTAGTTTTGACACGAGTCCTAAGAACATCCTGTTGAGTGGGGATGTAGTTTGGATCACATATCCTATCCAGGGAGTTTAAATAACTGAAATAAGAAAAGGCAGAAAGACGTATTACCTAGAAATATTTAAGTTGGTGAGCAATTTTAAGTTAAGTTTAATAATAATTTTAAAATATTCTTTAAAGTTCAACAGAAGAGTACAGAACAATTATTACTTTTTTCTTTTTTATTCGAAAAACCTCACTGATATTTTTTATACTACTGTGTATGTTTTTATACTCAAACGATTGGTATTAATGCACCTATTATTTGTAAGATTATTATTATTATATGACGAGAGCGCCTTTTCTAAGCTGGCAAACCATGATTATAATTAATTATACTTATTATAAGACATTTTATTAGGACTATCATATTTTTAACACTGCGTTCTTTAATTAGAATAAAAAAATTAAATTATGATAGGCCTAATACTAATATCATAAGACATTATATTAGGCCTATTATATTTTTTAACACTACGTTCTTTAGTTAGAATAAAAAATGTTTAAAAATTATAATAAGCCTAATGCTAATATCATTAGACATTATAATAGGCCTATTATATTTTTAACACTACGTTCTTTAGTTAGAATAAAAAAATTTAAAAATTATAATAGGCCTAATACTAATATCATAAGACATTATATTAGGCCTATTATATTTTTAACACTACGTTCTTTAGTTAGAATAAAATTTTCAAAATTATAATAGGTCTAATACAAATGTCTTAGGACAAGTATAATTAATTACCATTATTATAGTTATTTAATTTCAAATTTTCTTTATATAATTATATTGCTTTTACTTATTAACTGTTACAAGTACAGGGCCGAACTTAGAAAAAAAGAGGGCCCAGAGCAAGGGTTTATTTTAGGGGCCCTTTTGGTACTTTTATATTTTTCGTGTGGTATGCTACTACCCATACGATCTACTTTGCCAAAATTTCATAGAATTTTTTTTGCAGAGATCTAAGTGAGATAAAAAAGTAAAACTAAGAACCAATATACAATATTATGTTAAAATATTAGACTCAAAAACAATGGCATTCATGGACTTGAAAAGTTTTAACATATTTACTTTTTTAAAAAGGATCTATTTTTATTTTTATGTTTTACTGTATCTTTTTCATCTAATTATATTGTATTTTTAACTTCTTGGGGGCCCTGGGTAAGTTAGATGCCCTGGGCAGCTGCCCTGTTTGCCTTGACTTTAGTAAGCATCAAATCCATGAAACCTCGTCAATATTTCGACTTTCTCCAAACAATACTGCTAAACACGGTCACAAGTTAATCTATACTTCAAATACTTCTCATACCACTTCAGAATTAGAGTGTTTTTTTTTGTACAGGTAGTTTAAGTACTGATAATAGATACATGCTCCAACACACATCTTAACAATAATAATCATTTTATCTTACTAAGAAGCCGAGTCATTCAGCTGGTATTCTCTTGAGCGAGTGTAACACATCTGTACTCCCGAGTCTTGCCACAGTTTTTTCATGACCACTGAGAGGTCTTGAGTGAGTTCACCCTCATGAGTTGCATTGGCCATTGTTAAGAATTGTTGTGTATCACCCTGAAAGGAGATAGAACCTCGTGAATTGTATAAGCCATTGTGAAAAA
>NW_013672615.1:37945-41357 GCF_000517525.1 Limulus polyphemus | reverse complement strand
TTAGAGCCTCATGAGTTGTATCAGCCATTGTGAAGAATTGTTGTACATCACCCTGAAAAGAGATAGAACCTCATGAGTTGTATCAGACATTGTGAAGAATTGTTGTACATCACCCTGAAAAGAGATAGAACCTCATGAGTTGTATAAGCCATTGTGAAGAATTGTTGTACATCACCCTGAAAAGAGATAGAACCTCATGAGTTGTATCAGCCATTGTGAAGAATTGTTGTACATCACCCTGAAAAGAGATAGAACCTCATGAGTTGTATCAGCCATTGGGAAGAATTGTTTAGTATCATTCTGGGTTGCATCGACCATTGGAAAGAATTGTTGAGTATCGTCCTAATGAGATAAAATCATGGTTTGTTTTAACATTTTTAGAAAACAGGTTGATCTATGATAACATACTTGTATGTTAATTATCATTCATCACTTCCATACAAAAAAACAAAAATGTTTGTTGAAATAAATTGTATTTAATACTTTTGTATGGCTTTATTTTTATACGTAGGAATTGATTAAAACATACAAAATAAAATTCCTGCATATAACTTTATAGCATATAAGATGTAATAAAAAGCTATATTTGTTTTTGCTAACTTTAGAACATTTTATGAAAAATAACGAAAAACATAAGTTGTGAGGAGAATCAATCTTGTAATCCTGAAGTAATCCTGAATTCAAGTCTAACCAGGGTAAGCTGAGGCAATCAAAGCTACCTATATTTGGTCATTCCGGTTGGCCCGGCATGGCAGGGTGATTCGGGCTCTTGACTCGCAATCTGAGGATTGCGGGTTCGAATCCCCGTCCCACCAAACATGCTCGCCCTTTCAGCCGTGGGGGAGTTACAATGTGACCATCAATCCCACTATTCGTTGATAGAAGAGTAGCCCAAGAGTTGGAGGTGGGTGGTGATGACTAGTTGCCTTCCCTCTTGTCTTTCACTGCTAAATTAGGAACAGCTATTGTAGATAGCCCTCGTGTAGCTTTGCGCGAAATTCAAAACAAACAATCATTCCGGTCCGGTAAATTGAACAAGTCATTAAATATTAATATTTTAAGGCTAGTTATCCATAACCTTTGGATGACCTAGAATAACTAGTAACCTCAAAAAGGTAATTATTTCCGTTATATAAAAATATTTTAACATATTGCAATATTTATTATAGAAAAGTATATTTTTCATTTCCCATTTTTATAGCCGTTGGTTTTTTTAATGTATTTGCCAGTAATTGAAAATAATTACTGTTGTTAGAAATAGCCAAATATCTTTTTTAACTGTGAGATAGGTATTCTCTTTAATTATAAATATATTTCTAACAACAATGTTCAATTACTTGCAGATAAATTAAAAAGTAATTGATATAAAGATTTGAGAAATAGTAGAAACTATAATAATTATTTAAAAAGTGGAGTCATACAAATGTAGAAATATAAGGAGGTTTATTTCTATTATAAGGTTATTTAAACAACTGTATTTTATGTTAAAATAGTAAGAGTGAATGTCTTTCAAAAACTGGCTGCACACAGCGAAAGTCAGTAGGTTTGTTTGTTTGTTATAGATTTCGCGCAAAGCTACACGAGGGCTATCAGCGCTAGCCGTCCCTAATTTAGCAGTGTAAGACTAGAGGGAAGGCAGCTAGTCATCACCACCCACCGCCAACTCTTGGGCTACTCTTTTACCAACGATTAGTGGGATTGACCGTCACATTATAACGCCCCCACGGCTGAAAGGGCGAGCATGTTTGGTGTGACGGGGATTCGAACCAGCGACCCGCAGATTGCGAGTCGAGCGTCCTAACCACCTGGCCATGCCGGGCCTAAGTCGGTAGGAGTTGAAACGTTGTGGGCTAAACCACTCAGCTCCTAACCCTTAATTGCATTTTCAGTAGCGGCTACCTTGTTTGACATTTGCGTCGTAGATAGAATATCCCCAAAGCTTTTGGTTGCTATGGGTACACACATTGTCAGTTATGAGTTAATAAATAAAAAGAAGCCCTTACAATGGTCAATTTTTTTTCGTTTGTTTGTTTTAGGTTAGATTATTATAATAGACATCTCGGTTTTGATTTATATAAAAGTAAAAGAGAATAGTATAATGTATTTTTCTATTCCATTTAAACAACGATTTTGTTTATTGTTTAAAAAGTTTTTTCAAAATAATTAACACTGCCGAGGCCTGAGGAGGGTAACGCTCTCTGCCTGTCAAAAAAGAGACACTGTATCTCGTTTTGTATCGCCAGAAAACATATTTTATTCTTAGTATAGTAGGCAAGAACAAATAAGATAAAAAAACGTGTGTATGTACTGTCAAAACCCTAAGATCACGAGTGTTTTTTGTTTTGCTTTTTCTCTTCAAGTCACAAGTGAACTCGTCACAACATTGTGACACAAAGTGTAATAGATCTCTCACAATGATGCCCTCGTTCCTTCAATTCCCACATTACCGGGTGCACAGTTCCTTAACTTAAGTGGTCTCACATCGCCTTATCGTTATAAAAACAAATTCTAACAGCGTTCATAAACGCACTAGCTCAAATGTTCTGACAATATAAAATTAAGTCGTAACGTGTAACATATGTACTTAACAATGCATCAACGGAAAAACAGCACATTTTAATTGCCGATTTTTAGACAGATATTTAACATGTTCATAATAAACGTAACGTACCGAACTGAAATATATAAAAGTTTCAAGCCGAAGAGTTTTGTGTATATGTGTGTGTGTGTGTTATATTAGGAAACAAAAATCAGCATCCAAGCTCTGACTGCAGATTAATTATCTGTGTACCAGTTTTGAAATCATAAATAAAAATAAAAAAGTAACCTGCATCAATTAAAAGACCAATAGCTGTAGTATAACCCTGATTTGATTTAGTGTATGGAAGGTTATTTTTATAGGTATCGGAAGTAATACGTGTGTGTATACGAGAGGTATTTCTTTTTACGACAATGCTACTGCGACTATTTGCCACCTCCCTACCTTTGAACTACTATTACCGCCCACCATCAGCGCTAAGGGATAGACTGTTACTCACCACAGCATAAATTGCGGGAATAGTTTGTAGTAACGCACGGATTCAGAACTGGTTCGCCAGCTCCGAAATACAGAGCTGAGAGAGGCCAAAGTTAAAGGAGAATCACGACAGTCAAAAGTTCGGAAACTAAGGGAAGGTGGAGGGGGGGGGGGTCTCATGAATGTAACCCAGAAAATGTTTTAAGTTACACTGGTAATATATGGACATGATATGACGTAAATTAGGGAAATCACAAGTGAACGTGTGAAAGTTTAATGAGCTCGTTACACGATCTCCACGTAAATTAGGGAAATCACAAGTGAACGTGTGAAAGTTTAATGAGCTCGTTACACGATCTCCACGTAAATTAGGGAAATCACAAGTGAACGTGTGAA
>NW_013672615.1:33494-37247 GCF_000517525.1 Limulus polyphemus | reverse complement strand
CCACATCAATACGTATCACATGGTAACACTGATCTACAAGCCATATCAATACCGATCACATGGTAACAATAATCTATAAGCCACATCACTACCGATCACATGGTAACAATAATCTAGAAGCCACCTCAATACGGATCACATGGTAACACTGATCTACAAGCCATATCAATACCGATCACATGGTAACAATAATCTATAAGCCACATCAATACGGATCACATGGTAACAATAATCTACAAGTCACATTAATACGGATCACATGGTAACACTGATCTACAAGCCATATCAATACCGAATCACATGGTAACAATAATCTACAAGCCACTCAATACGGATCACATGGTAACACTGATCTACAAGCCATATCAATACCGATCACATGGTAACACTGATCTACAAGCCATATCAATACTGATCACATGGTAACAATAATCTACAAGCCACATCAATACGGATCACATGGTAACGCTGATTTACAAGCCACATCAATACGGAGCACATGGTAACAATAATCTACAAGCCACATCAATACGGATCATATGGTAACACTGATCTACAAGCCACATCAATACCGATCACATGGTAACAATAATCTACAAGCCACATCAATACGGATCACATGGTAACGCTGATTTACAAGCCACATCAATACGGATCACATGGTAACACTGATCTACAAGCCACATCAATACCGATCACATGGTAACAATAATCTATAAGCCACATCAATACGGATTACATGGTAACACTGATCTACAAGCCACACCAATACCGCTCACATGGTAATAATAATCTACAAGCCACATCAATACGGAATACACAGTAACAATAATCTACAAGCCACACCAATACCGATCATATGGTAACAATAATCTACAAACCACATCAATGCCGCTCACTTGGTAACACTGATGTACAAGTCACATCAATACCGATCACATGGTAACACTGATCTAACGCATCATTGCGTATAAAGCACGCGCGTAGCCTTCTATAATACATATAATAACAATGTGTTTGCGACGCCCGGAAGTTAAAAAAAAGAAGAGTTTGGCGATAACGTCATTAAATGTATCAAGTTTTCGCCATTTGTTACATTAAATAACTATATGTATCTGAATAATCATATATATTTTAAAATGCAAGCTTCCATAAGAGAGCACGGATTTGATTCAGAACATTACGATGATACTTAAAAGTGTATATCAAATTAAAATATGGCCTGTATCTTAAGAAGAGCTAAAAACCAGCACAGATAGTCCATTCTCTAGTTTTACACTCAACAAACAAACAAAACCTCAAGAAGACAATTTCTTTTACTATTTAATATACTTGAATATACTAAAATACTTGAAGATCTGGAATTACGGGATTAACGTGTAAATACGTGTACTAAAAATACTTGAAGATCTGGAATTACGGGATTAACGTGTAAATACGTGTACTAAAAATACTTTGAAGATCTGGAATTACGGGATTAACGTGTAAATACGTGTACTAAAAATACTGGAAGATCCGGAATTACGGGATTAACGTGTAAATACGTGTACTAAAAACACTTGAAAATCTGGAAGTACGGGACTTGTGTTTTTCTTTAAAGTTTTTGTTATTTTGACCAGTTATCAAGACAGTCTGGCGCCGAGTTTATTTTGAATTTCGCGCAAAGCTACACGAGGGCTATCTTCGCTAACCGTCCCTAATTTAGCAGTGTAACACGTGAGGGAAGGCAACTAGTAATCAACACCCACCGCCAACTCTTGGGCTACTCTTTTACCAACGATTAGTCGGATTGACCGTCATATTATAACGTCCTCACGGCTGAAAGGGCGAGCATGTTTGGTGGGACGGGGATTCTGATTGATACTGGTTCTGATATAAGTATTGAAGTTGTGATAAATCTGGATGGAACGTTCTCTAACGTCACCTTCTAATAATGAGTAAAATATTGCTATTTTCTTTTACGAAAATACCAGTTTTTAAACAGTTTCTGGAACAAACTCATATTTCACAAGTCGTGACGAATCACTTTGTAACACTCATTAATTTCCTTATCAAACAAAAATTCTTCCTTTCCTCCCTAAACAAGATATCTATAATGTAAAGCTATGTTAGAGACGGTTCCTTCGAAACATACTTCCCTATATAGAACCACAAGAACCTCTAGTTGTAACGCCATCTATAATCAGAATTTTGTACCGAGATTATTGAACTTTCCTTGATTATAAAGATAAAGATACGTGCTTCTGTGAACGTTACATTTCATCATTTTTATACACGGAAAATATAGTATGTTAAAGACGCTTTCATTATGTTGTTCGTCCCCAATGATCTAGTTTAGCTACTGCTAACTGCTTACTAAATTACCATGGTGAGTTAGACGTGTCACCTAGGAGACAATAGAATTGTATTCGACAGTTTTAATTTAGATTTCTGTATTTTGTTCTTCTTTATTAACCCTCGAATTACCGAACTTTTTATACTGTTTTCTATCTGTTACATCCCCATATTGAATAATACGTTCACTTATTGCCTTTTACAACAGTCCGTATAAAAAAACTCACAAAAAATCTATATTTTTCTGTATAAAATTACACACCGGGACAAAGCAGTAATTAATGGATTGTTTACAACATTTATGGTATCCTTGTTTAAACTTTTATGTGTAACTCAGCACTAATTAATGGATTGTTTGCAAACTTTATGGTATCTTTGTTTACACTTTTGTGTATAACTCAGCAGTATTTGGTGGATTGTTTGCAACATTTATGTTATCGTTGTTTACACTTTTGTGTATAACTGAGCAATATTTGGTGGATTGTTTGCAACATTTATGTTATCTTTGTTCACACTTTTGTGTATAACTCAGCAGTATTTGGTGGATTGTTTGCAACATTTATGTTATCGTTGTTTACACTTTTGTGTATAACTCAGCAGTATTTGGTGGATTGTTTGTAACATCAGTAATTGTTGGATTGTTTGCAACATTTATGGTATCTTTGTTATAACTCAAGTTATTAAGCACCTTGTAACAAAATACCCAAGAACCCGTAATAATTTTGTTATATAAATATTTGACAACGATGAGTTGTAAAAGCCGATAGGGTCCACATACATGCATCGGCAATTCTAGGGTTAATGAATCCAGAGTCATCGTGTAGCATTAAGTACCTACATTCACTCCGTTGAAATGGATCTACAATACGACTTCTTCAGATTATTAATCTTTATACCTTGTATTTCACTCATTGACTTACACACTGGCAGTCACGTAATTACTGAGCAACTAGTGTTATGGTTACTGTGAGAAGGGTAGAACTGGTTTTAAGCAAACAGGTTCCACCAAAAAATCGCGCCAAACTATTTAAATATCTTTCTACAATGCTATTTTACAGCTGTAGAGTTAATTAAATCTGCAAGCATTCCACTATACAAAATCGATTCAGGCTTAAACTCGTGCAATAAGAACGACTGTTAAAAAACACGAACTATGGTGAGGGTATAGATTTAAATCCCCTAACTAGTTTATATTAAATTACAAACTTAATCTTCATTTCAAGAAAACTCCAATAATCAATAACTCAAATTCAACCGTAACTTTAGCTAGTGTTTGAACTTCATTACCTATATCTTATTGTAAATTATTTCGGTTGCTTTCAGAGGGTTTTTTTCTCGCTCGGTTTCAGAAGTTAATCAGCTGTTACGTCTCTGTTCGTTTGTTAATTTCCCGTAAAAATTCTTTCCGAAGAACTTCAG
>NW_013672615.1:31533-33144 GCF_000517525.1 Limulus polyphemus | reverse complement strand
GGTTCACGCACTTTACTTACCGTCACTACCGCTCACTTGATTTAATTATCTGTCTCTATATCTCCCCATCTGCCATTATTTGCCGGGCTTATATACTAAAATAGAGGGCGTCTGGCAAACACTAGAGTTGCCAGGAACAGTCATGATCCTTCTAGAAACTCATGACGTGTTACCAGTGTCACGTGACTTCCGCTGTCGTAACACAGCATAGTAAAAAAACGTGACTGATAGCTTTGTTTGCCTCAACAATCTTGCGCATAACGTATCACTAAATCATGAGATTGAGTCTTACATATTTCTTGTGCATCTCGTTCTTCCTCTAACACCCAAAACAACTGATGTATTGAGCGTTTTCTCATTACGAGTTACAACAAAACAAGATACAATGATGTAACGTAATTTGGCTATTCAATTTAACCATGGGTCGCTCACATATGCTAATTTACCAGTTGCAAAATAACAAAACAGGACAATATAACGTAAATGCGTCTCCAATATAACTGGATCGCTCATATACGCCAAGTTATCAGTTACAGAATAACAAAACATGATAATATAAATAAGTCTGCCATTTTTCCTTTGTATCCAGGCATAGTTGACTGAAATGGGTCTTACGTTGGATGATGTTGCTGAGTCCGATGACCAGCCGATCCCACCATGGATTGTTACCATCCCCACTTGTGATATTTCTTTGAGTCATCTGAGGAGGACGGATACTCCTGATTGGAAGTACCATCCTCTGTTTGCTGAACATTTTTTGAACCATTCTTCTGTTTCCCTTCTTATGGATGCTTAGGAATCTGGTGATTCTGTAGGTTCTGTCATGGTTTGCTGTGGCTCGATGGTTTCTCACAAGATCCCCTCTACAGACTCTGTGTTCACTGCCGAGTTGTATGCAAATTGCAATTGGCTTGGGTGATGTAGAACCTAAGCAGTACACTAAGTGTGCTATATACATTGACTCTCTTTATTGGGTTGGAACCGCTGAATGTGAGTCCTCACCCAATTTTTATGGATATTCAGAAACCACTGACCCATTTCTCTTTACCATCCATACCTCATGTTTTTTCTCGGGGTTTACCCCTGACGATGGACAGTGTCACCACCTCGAATGACACTGTCCAGATTGATCGTTTTTGTTGTTTTTTAGCTTTTTACAGACCATTGGCCTAATCAAGTCTATTTAATCTCTAACCTTTTACAGACGAAGTTGTTGTTGTTGTTTTTACAGTATTTTACTTTTTTTTTAGAATTACTTTGCGTCATTAAACTTCAACCAACAAAACAACTTGGAAAGAATCAGTTTTTAACAATCTTAATGGCTTGCTATAACTTTTGTTTCTGTTTACTCTTAATAAGACTGGTTTTGGGCCTCTATGATAAATTTTCTCAGATCAAAAGTAGAAAAACAGATGTCAATGTTCTTAATTTTTACTTATTTCAGATGTTAGCGTAACACATCAAAGTATCAAACAGACGTCAATGTTCTTAATTTTTGCTTATTTCAGATGTTAGCATAACACATCAAAAGTAGAAAAACAGATGTCAATGTTCTTAATTTTTACTTATTTCAGATGTTAGCGTAACACATCAAAGTATCAAACAGACGTC
>NW_013672615.1:27990-30695 GCF_000517525.1 Limulus polyphemus | reverse complement strand
ATTTTTGCTTATTTCAGATGTTAGCATAACACATCAAAAGTAAAAAAACAGACGTCAATGTTCTTAATTTTTGCTTATTTCAGATGTTAGCATAACACATCAAAAGTAAAAAAACAGATGTCAATGTTCTTAATTTTTGCTCATTTCAGATGTTAGCGTAAAGCTGATAGACTAAAGAGGTAGTTAGTCAACAACACATCGCCAGCTCTTGAGAAGGTGATTAGTAAACAGCACACCGCCAGCTCTTGTCTTATCAAATATTGGGATTTGGCTGTCACTCTTATAACGTACCCACATTCTCAAAGTTTGAAGCGCGATTGTGCGGCAAGGGGATGTGAAACATGGATCCCCGAAATTACAGTCCGGCACGTTAACAACTAAGCTACACATGCCACCCACCTTTCCTACCATTTACAAGTATAGATCATAGTGAATTTAACTTTTTCTTGGTTTCCCAACCCTCGATTATCTGTTACGTACCACAATAATTCCACTGTCAATAAGAGTACGATCGTCGACTTTTTATTTAACTTGCCCATGGATTCCTAAGACAAAATGGGCCAAATGATAATGTACTAATAATATTAACGTATCTTGGTAACCAGATTACTGACGAATAATATAACATTATTATATCTCATTAGAAATGAATTAAGATAACATCAACAAGAGTAAGCTGTTGCCTTTTTTTTTTTCTTAGTGCAAAGCGACACAATGGGTAGTCTGCACTCTCTTCAGTGGAGGAGATCGAGCCCCGGATTTTAGCGTTGCAAGTAAGTAAGCTTACCACTGACTCACCAGGGAGACGTTGTAAGCTGTTGGTCTTATATTTTCACTACTAAAGCGGACATTTTTGCTGTTAAGACTTGGCTGCAAGGGCACAAATTTTGCCTGAATGAAAAACGAATGTAGTGAATGAAATAAACTTATGTGTGAATATAGGAGAATTTCGTTGCTGACGATATTACGTTTTTACTTGATAAAACTTTTTCTAAAATGTTGCTGACGATATTACGTTTTTACTTGATAAAACTTTTTGTAAAATGTTGCTGACGATATTACGTTTTTACTTGATAAAACTTTTTCTAAAATGTTGCTGACGATATTACGTTTTTACTTGATAAAACTTTTTCTAAAATGTTGCTGATGATATTACGTTTCACTTGATAATAGTGATTCATGACCACTTTATTGTTCCAATAACAGTTGATAAATAACTTCTTTATTATTTTTTCAATCGCAAACAAGAACTTTTGATCATCATTTTATCTTTTTACCGTAACAATGATTTCAGATTTTGTTTTTACAATTTTTTTCAGGTTAAAAAAACAAAAATATCAAGGGCCTTTGTAAGCACTTGTTATGAGTCACACGTAACCAATAACCCTGAATTCTAGTTTGCTATTTAACTTGTAAACCAAAACCACTTCAGAGCAATCCAAAACATCAGAGGAAACTTAAATCTGTAGTCGGCCTTGCTAGTAATTTATTGCTTAAAACCTAACAGTGTATGGATACATACATATTAAGGCTCGATTTGGATAGCAAGGGTGGTCGTCAGTACTTAGATGCATATGAGTTATATATTTACTTAGAAATATAAGAAATAAACAACTAACTCCTCGTCATAAACAAAAAACAAAGTCAATCAACACTAATGGGTTAAATAACTTTTGCAAGACAGTCATTATTTTTATTTATTTTTCGAAATACATCATTCAATCCTAGAAACACGCGTACTACTTTACTGGATCAAGGTCATTCTAGAGCTTTAAATCTTTGATAAAGAGCTACATTATTCATTAACTAAGTCTCCGACAAGCGTCAGGGTGAACACAAACAGCTTGGAAAACCCATTCAAACATACTTTGATCACAAGGATCATATTGCTAAGCCTTATGTAAGAGGAGTAGTGTCATTAAGCGGTTAAAGTGGCCCGTATTAGAAATGGAACACAATTCACACAAATATAGTGACAGATATTTAGATCGCTTAAGGCAAGTTACATCATAATTCCCAAGATGGCGATCATTAGCGTGTACAAACCTATATGGTGCCCAGGGTATATCTTCTGCTATATTCACAGATAAAGTACGAAATTTATTGACATATCCGACATTATATATCAGCTATATGGAGATATATGTATTTTATGGATAACTTCTGATCAAAGCAATTGATAGACTAAAACTAAACATTCTCCCAGGCATGAATATAACTAATCTAATAAATTCGACGAAGAGGAACCCACTTTAAGACTAATAATGCTTGGAAACGGCTTGAATGGGTAATGAAGAAAAACTTTAATATAAGTTTAACATAACAGCAAATGTACAACGTTTCGACAAGGCGTGATGATGAAAAAAACCTTGTCAAAACGATGTAAATTTGCTGTTATGTTAAATTTATATTAACGTTTTTCTTCATTACCCATTCAAGCCGTCTCCAAGAATTATTAATCTAATATATCGTTTCGTTGGTTTTGTGTTTTGTTTATAGTGAAATGATTTTTCATCACGCTTATTTATGACAATACTTTATATATATACACATACGAATAAATGGTATAAAAAAATATTAATTGTCGGTGTTTGTAAATAATAAAATAACCATTTGAAAGTAATCTTACATGCTGTTACTTACCCACTACTATAAGTTCTACATCTGCATCACTCTAGTGAGTAGAATCCCAGGTGAAAAGTTGA
>NW_013672615.1:24888-27026 GCF_000517525.1 Limulus polyphemus | reverse complement strand
CTGTATTCTAGTGAAAATAGAAACCTGGGTTCTATAAAATGGGCAACATGAGAATACATTCCCTGTGAGTTAGTACAGGAGTTGTTTAACTAACTAACGTTGTTCTGTTGGGAATAGGCAAGAGGTGTCCAATCCGCAAAAAAACGTCATTAGGAAAATATCACGTGCTGTTGCACATAACACAAATTGTGTTTGGAATTTATGTACATGTATATCATGTTCTTACACGTCATATTATTGATTATTCCATTTATTTTGTAATATTTTCAATTTATCATTACAAAGTCTTATCGATTTCCATTTCAAGTATTGTTGTTTTGTTAATTCAGAACATAAATTTGGCATAAGTAAAAGGTTGGCTACGTGAGTTCGATTCACAGCAGATTACTATCATCTTCCTGTCTATGTTTTATACTCCTGTAAATAACTAATATGTTTCTACAGAAAATAATATTCTGACATTTTCTCTCTTCCTTGTTTATAACACTGTTTCTTTGCTCCTGTCTTTGTCTGCAACTACAAAGTTTCGTATTTCTCAAAAGTCTCTTGGATTAGACACATTGGGTTTAATAAGGTATGCTTTTTGACTCCATAACAACTTTTTCGGGTATATATGACCCATATTTAGATCTGGGTTTCATTCTCAGCAAAGTGGGGTTAACTTTGGCCAGGATTATGTGTCCTCCGGTTCTCCAGCTGTCAATAGCCTCATTTAAAATGTTTAATGACTCCCTCTATCAGCCTCCCATTTAAACTGCAACTTCAATTTGTCTATAGCTATAGCATTTGTTTCTTTTCCTTTTTAGTTTAGAAAGGTGAACACTTCTTCTCCCCATGAATTTTCAAAAATTTTCACATGAGCACTTGTTCTGGCATGTGTATAGATTTAACAATAGAGAACCGGCTGTGGAATGTGGCTAAATAATTGTTACCTTAGTCATTCCCCTCTGATGCCACTAAATTCTCCAATAGAAGGCAGTGTTGCAGAACTGGCATAATTTTCTACACTATGTGGCCTCTGTAATGAGGTTAACTGGTAAAGATTTAGAGATACCTGGAGGTAATATTCTTCCTATTTTTCTAATGGAATGACCAAGAGTAGTCTGGGTATCGTGTTCACTCTGAAAGAGATTCCCCTGCTGTACTTTCTAAATAGTAGTTAACTCTTTCAGTATGATCCAGATCTTCTCAGACAGAGCTCCTATCTATCTTCCACTGTACATGTCCTGCTGTTTGCCTCTTGTACAATAAATAATTAGTTGTTTTTTCACTGCCAATTTGTGTCCAGCCTCTTCCTTTAAATGATTCAGGTAGGAAAGTCGAGTTAACTTTTCTAACATTCTTATCTCTAAAGTAATCAGAGTACATGGCATTGTAAGGGTGTTACACCTCACAGGAATAACAATTAAGAAGGTTTTCCCTTGACCCTCCTCCGGAATTAGTATTCACCTAGAGTATTTTGCCAACAAGCACATGTATTAGCCCCAAAAGTCTGTAGGCTACCTTTGCTTCAACAGTGGCAAACAACAACTGGTTTCTATTCCCATCATACAGAAAAAAGTGTGACTGTTCCTGTAATGCGAAGGATTGGAAAAGTCCTTTCTGTGTGTAAATTCTATTGAATACAGCATGAATCTAAGCCACTAACTTAACTAAGCCCGTTAAGAGTGAAGTAATTCACCTCCTCCAATATGGGTGCACACAGTACTGTATTGCATCTCCTCCAATGTGGGTGAACACACTATTGTGTTGCGCCTCCTCCAATGTCGGTGCACACAGTATTGTGTTGCACATCCTCGATTGTGGGTGCACTTAGTGTTGTGTTGAACCTTCTCCAATTTGGATACACTTAATATTGTGTATTTTCCACCATGCTCCTCTGTCTTCACACAATTTTGAACCTTAAAATCTCAAAACAGTACATTTGAAACATGCTACAATCTAACATTGTAACATTTCCTTATATATTCATTCTGCGCTTCACATATGACCATTCCAATACAGGTACTATCGATTTCGCTATATCTGACGAGTTACGGCACAACTTTAAAGTATTAGGTCGTCAAGAAATTAATGTCGCTTTTTTTTATATGAAAAAACCCGAACATCTTGTATATCAAACAAAACAATTATTAAAT
>NW_013672615.1:14796-23888 GCF_000517525.1 Limulus polyphemus | reverse complement strand
GCCGAATGTGTGTCTCGTCGTTTTTCATCACTATAAGGATACTAAACATTATACAGGCTACACTAACATGACGTTTAGGCAGTTCGTTTAACTATTATATGTGATGTACGTTTACTGGGGGGGGGGGGGGTAATAAAAGTGTTCCAAAACGCGACATTAATTTCTTCACGACCTAATATATTGCCACGTGACGTATTCACCATGACGTTTTATAAGTTTCTGACATACAACATTTTTATGATTACAACCATGAAACCACATTTCCATCCCACTTATTAGTTGTGACGCCATTTTAACGCCTTAATGGCATCTTGTTGGTTTTTTGTCAACTAAAACTTAACTATATTTACAGATATACTGATTACATGTAAAAAGGTAATTATCTATACAAATCAACAGTTATGCCTCACTTAGAATACCTTAAACAGATTTGGTCTCTTTATCTAAGGATACTGACTTATCACGAAAATTCAGAGGAGGACTTATAGGATGATTCCAGGGATAGAAGGATTATATCTTATAGAGATAAACGAAGATATCCACTTTTATCTTGAACTTATTAAATCTTATAAGATTATATGAAGGATCGATAGAATAAAGGCGTCTGCTTTCTACGTGCTGTAATATCAAGACAATACGACAACACAAGTTTAACATTTGGAAAAGATAGGCTAGGCTCCACTTGTGACAGTTAATTTTCTAACCTAACAGGATAATTAGCTTATGGAATTAGTTGCCGTCGAGAGTAATTTACAGGAGTTTGAGTGTAACAGATGATTTACTGAAAAATAAAGAATAGGTTTAAGTTTTTACTTTTCTCAAAGGTGGATGTGTAAGGACAGGCTTAAAGAGCCCAATGGTTTCTTGTTGTCCGCATGTTAAAATGGTACATAAACACACATTAGTTTGGGATTAATGATCCTCGATAAAAGGTTAAGGTAATCAAAACAGTGATGACGTAAATTCCTTTCAACGAATCATCACTTTCAATTTGAGAAACGATACAATTGAAGCTCCATATTTGTGATTAAAGAATACGCTTTATATATTTTCATTTTTTGCTCACAAAAAGAAAACAATTGATGTACGTATTTTATTACAAGTTTGGGAAACCAGAGGGCACTTAAACTCATACATACGCAAATCTTTAACAGCGGGAGCATTCACAACCAAATTTAATAAATTATTATTACCCCAGCCAAAGGGCGGGGGTATTGTTTACACTTCTTTTTGTGTTATCAATTGCACATGAACTATGTAACTCCAAACTATGATACAAGGGTTAAGCATCCTCAAGGCAAATGAAGGTCAAAGGTCAAGGTTACATTGAAAGTCAACTACATAATTTGAAAACTTTTGATCATCGGTAAACTGTCCTCAAGAATCAATTGATTAATTTTTGTGAATATAGATCAAGGTCAAATTGAAGGTCGATTTATTTCGTTACAAGGTAGCAAATGAGGATTTGATTAATGAGATAAAAGAGAACGTTGATACCAAGGCCTACCCCTTTGAAAGTGGGGAATTCTTAGGTGTAAATTTTATTTTGGTTACTGCAAAAGCAAACAACATTGCGTGGCGAAATTGCACCTTCTCTACGTGAATTACTAGTTTCCTATTACAACTATGTTAAAACTCAAGCTGAACAGCCTTCTACTTTCCTATTACAACTATGTTAAAACTTAACCTGAACAGCCTTCAAGTTTCCTATTACAACTATGTTAAAACTCAAGCTGAACAGCATTCTAGTTTTCTATTACAACTATGTTAAAATTCAAGCTGAACAGCCTTCTAGTTTCCTATTGCCACTATTTTAAAACTCAAGCTGAACAGCATACTAGTTTCCTATTACAACTATATTAAAACTCAACCTAAACAGCCTTCTGATTTCCTATTGAAACTATTATAAAACTCAATCTGAACAGCCTTCTAGTTCCCTATTAGAACTATGTTAAAACTCAGCCTGGACAGCCTTCTAATTTACTATTACAACTACGTTAAAACTCAAGCTGAACAGCCTTCTAGTTTTCTATTGTAACTATTATAAAATTCAACCTGAACAGCCTTCTAGTTTCCTTTTACAACTATGTTAAAATTGAACCTGAACAGCCTTCTAGTTTCCTTTTACAACTATGTTAAAACTCAATCTGGATAACGTTCTAGTTTCCCATTACAACTGTTTCAAACTCAAGCTGGACAGTCTTCTAGTTTCCTATTACAACTATATTAAAACGTAACCTAAACAGCCTTCTGATTTCTTATTGAAACTATTATAAAACTCAATCTGAACAGCCTTCTAGTTCCCTATTAGAACTATGTTAAAACTCAACCTGGACAGCCTTCTAATTTCCTATTACAACTATATTAAAACTCAACCTGAACAGCCTTGTAATTTCCTATTACAACTATATTAAAACTCAACCTGAACAGCCTTGTAATTTCCTATTACAACTATGTTAAAACTCAACATGAACAGCCTTGTAATTTCCTATTACAACTATGTTAAAACTCAAGCTGAACAGCCTTCTAGTTTCCTATTACAACTATTTTAAAACTCAACCTGAACAGCCTTCTAGTTTCCTATTACAACTATGTTAAAACTCAACCTGAACGTTCTAGTTTCCCTATTACAACTGTTTAAACTCAACCTGGACAGCCTTCTAGTTTCCTATTACAACTATTTAAAACTCAACCTGAACAGCCTTCTAGTTTCCTATTACAACTATGTTAAAACTCTCAACCTGAACAGCCTTCTACTTTCCTATGACAACTATATTAAAACTCAACCTGAACAGCCTTCTAATTTCCTATTACAACTATGTTAAAACTCCAACTGAACAGCCTTCTGGTTTCTTTTTTTTTTTGTTTTATTATTATTATCAATGTTCTTTATTAAAATTTAGCGGTTTTCTCGAGTTAAAGAAATAACATGCCAAGCAAGGTATAACAGTAAATTAAGATTATACACTTATTGTCCAGGCTTGTTCTTGTGATTAGAGCGATCTGCGAGCAGCGGGATCCAAACCCGCCACTTTCACACTCCTGATAATGACGCAGTTAGACGTCGAAACATGTACAGTGTTCCAAGTCTTTTCATCTTTGTACAGTAAAGTGTAGGTAAAACAAGTTTTTTTTTTGTATTCTATGACTGGGAACAGACTAATTTTTAAAGATATTTGTTGAGTATTATTAAACGTTGTTTTCTTTAATACGTCTATGTGTCGTCTTAATCGTAGTTAACCATGTAATTATATTTCCCTAACAACTATTTCAAACATTTCTTTCTTCTTCATATTTTATCACATTGTTGTTCGAACAACTCTATTATCTCATAAAGTTAGTTCAACACCATACATTAATTTTGAAAGTCTGTATTTCATATAGTTATGTGAATGACTTGTACATTTTAGGAAATTATTTTCAAATTCTACAGAAAAATTATGATCATGATTTTGAAACTGGTTTTTTTCAAGCTTTTTTTTATGAAAAACAATTTAACAGTCATTTTAGCCCTCCACTGGCTCATCGGTAAGTATCACAGCTTACAACGCTAAAATTCGGTTTTCGATACCCGCGGTGGGCAGAACACAGATAGCCCATCCTGTAAGCGTGTGTGCTTAATACCAAACAAACATATAAATCTTACAGTTTCTGTGTGGCTCATATAAGCCTTCTAGTAACGTTAAAATGATCCCCCAGAAAAACGTTAGTTTAAAGAGATAAAAGAAGCCGAAATAAACAATGTTAATAAATAAAAAATTCTACTTATTGGAACTACATACAAACGAGAATTTCTAACGAAGCAGAAATATTTAATTCGTAACAAATGTGTAATGTAAGATCACATTACGGTACTGATTCACCCATGAAAAGGCCCGGCATGGCCAGGTAGTTAGGGCACTCGACTCGCAATCTGAGGGTCGCGGGTTCGAATACCCGTCACACCAATCATGCTCGCCCTTTCAGCCGTGGGGGCGTTATAATGTGACGGTCAATACCACTATTCGTTGGTAAAAGATTAGCCCAAGAGTTGGCGGTGGGTGGTGATGACTAGCTGCCTTCCCTCTAGTCTTACACTGCTAAATTAGGGACGGCTAGCGCAGATAGCCCTCGTGTAGCTTTGCGCGAAATTCAAAAACAAACAAACCCATGAAAAGTATAGTTCTCGGAAATGTCACATCTGACGGTTTTCAAAGTCCAAATGCCGCTATTCACTGTTATTATTTCAGGCATAACTCGACATTATGTAACTTTCGTACATTTCGGTTTAGTGTTTATTGAACGTATAATAAACTCACAGAGATGGCTGAATTAAAGTTGGCGTCATTCTCTAATAGTAAAATATTTTTGGTGCATTCTTTCTAACAAATATTTACCTGTGTAACAATTATATTCTTTAATCATGTGCACGTCTTTGTTCATTCTATTTATGAGTTAGCCAGTCTGTTTTGCATAAGGAAGTCAAGAATTTTAGGACAATCAAAATTCTTTTCATTTTATTATTTCTATAAAAGTTAAAGTCAACTCTCACATTTCAACATGCGTGAAATTAACTACAATGAGTTTAATTTAGTTACTATCTGTCCTCAATACACACAATAATCTACGCTTAATCACGACACGTTACCCAGTTTGAATATAGGCTCCAGGTTTTAGTGTTATCTTCCAAGAACCCTTCGTTTAACTAACGTGGTGCCACCACCTTATATGGTTGGATTCCATCTGTCTTAGCACCGAGTGACAAGCATCGTTAGTAGCGGCTTTTAACAACAATAAAAAATTATAACTGAATATGTACATTATGTAATGTTACTGTTGAACATTTGTTTTTGAACCAGTTTTGAATGGGAGGTTTGTTTACAACAACATTGGTCTTATTATTATATCATTTCATTTATACAAAAGGGTTTACTGATAAGGGCTTCTTCCTTATACAACATACAGCGTATGGTAAATTAAAGTTTCTTTAACGATTTATAAAAAAAACAACATATTTTGCCAAAGTATCTGATGAACGACTTAGCTAAGCTACGAACAGTAAAGACTATGTGAAGACATTACTTTCTTTTCCAAAGACTAAGACCAGGCGTGAACTAGTGGTTAGCGTATTGGGCTACGTACGGTATGGTCCGGTGTTCGAGATTTCGTGCCGCTGAACAAGCTCCGAACTTTATAAAAGTGACAGTCAATCCCGTTATTCGTTTCAAAAGTGTGGATAAAACCCTTGAGGGGTCCTTCCCCCTGGGCGATAGTTCAGAAACATGGACGTCCATACCGGAAACTTTTGGGTCTCAGACTTACAGGTTTAGTCCACGTGCGCATAAAGTACTGTTCAAATTGAAAATTTTGATTCCTGTTTTCACAAAAGACTAGGTCCTTTCCAACTAAAATTTTAGAAGAGGCAAAAATATTCAGACCATTTGTATCAGTAAAAGTTGTTGGTGTATCCTTTATCATTTTTAGCCGCGGCAAAGCGGCTCATAGAACGACAATGAGTTTTTTGTTGTTGTTTTTTCAAGTACAAACTTTTAGCTCATAGTTCCGTCATCCATTGACCGATTTAAGATCTAATTACAGTTTTGGACTCAAGAGGTCAAACCCTTTCGATTGATGTATTTGACCACGCCCAAGGTCTCATAGATTAATTTAACTCTAATCCTCCCTCTAATCCTCGAATCGGGTATACACGCCCCCCACGCTTGGTATTGCTGGCGCACAAAAATGTAGCCCATAAAAAGGGAGAAAGGTAGATTAATTTACTCTAGTCCTGCCTGAAAGAATTTAAAGTGCCTCGGCTATTGAGGGTTCCCTCTTGTTATTGTTTATAGAATGAATAGATATAGATTTTTCAGATTGTCCATCTGTGACCATTAGGAAGGAATTCCACTTACCGCTCGGGATGCGTCTCCAAAGTCAATTCCTAACTGACCCATCGCCCTGATGATGGCCACCAGACTTTGAATGGTGTTACTGTGAACCACTGGTTTATACTGGAGACATTCCTCCTCCGTGTAACCCATCTCATGAATGATTCTGAGTGGAAAGATATTGAGGATCGGAGATCTTAATGTCGCCAAGCACATTTACTATGTCGTATACAGTTTTATTATTATTTATGCTATCAGAAATCATACCCTTATAATAGTGCTATTATTACAGTATTCTTTATAGTAGATATTAAAATTAGGGTAGACTACATAATAAGTTTATAAGGTATGAATAACTACAGAAGTGATGAAAACAAAGACAACCGTACGTTTCACAAATAATTCATTTATTTCAACCACGGTCTCGTTTTGAGGATCAAATCAACTTAAGCTCCTCCTTAACTGCCTCAGGGTGAATCTCAAGATTACTTCCGGTTCTTTGATTTTCGATGACGAGGAACTCATTTTGAAACTAATAATGGTTGGAGACGGCTTGGATTGGTAATGAAGAAAAAACTTTAATATAAGCTTAACATAACAGCAAATGTAAAACGTTTCGACAAGGTTTTGTCATCATCAGGTCATCATTCAAGCCGTCTCCAACCATTATTCCGGTTCTTTGGTTAAACATATGTATACAAGCTATTTCAGTCTGTACTTAATGATGCCTTTACTGGAGACAATGGTCGTAATAAATGAAGTATTTATGAAACGTCCAAACGCCTTTATCTTACTTAATTCTGTAATTTCACCAGGTACCGATGGTTTCAAGTTTTAACTATGTATGAATATCTATTAAAGAAACAGGTGGAACATGCCGGCCTGTTCCTTTTCAGTCTGAATCAAAATTTGAAATCATTCACAGATAAAACAAATCAAACTACAGAAGCATATTATAATATACAACATTAAGTATGTTAGAACATCATTATTAAACAAAACGACATTCAAAGATCGATTTACGACTCACTGAGGGGATGAATTGTCAATGTTCGGTAAATGTTTCATATAAAACAGTTTATGTTTTGTTTCTGAATTTAGAGCAAAGCTACACGAGAGCTATCTGCGCTAGCCGTCCCTACTTTAGCAGTGTAAGACTAGAGGGAAGGCAGCTAGTCATCACCACCCACCGCCAACTCTTGGGCTACTCTTTTACCAACGAATAGTGGGATTGACCGTCACATTATAACGCCCCCACGGCTGAAAGGGGCGAGCATGTTTGGTGTGAGAGGGATTCGAACCCGCGATCCTCAGATTGCGAGTCGAGTGCCTTAACCACCTGGCCATGCCGGGCCCTTAAAACAGTTTATAAGCCATAAAAAGCTACGTAAATTTTTAGGACTTGTATCTAAACTAATATCATACATATAATAAACATAAGACGACACTTACTTCATCTGTTTGACGATTGTGCTTTTCCCAGACTCTCCGGCTCCTGCAGAAGGAGATAAAGATATGGCAAATAAAGAACAAACGAACATTTGCAAGTGGTAAAACCTATTGCTGTGTGATTTACACATCTCCGTCCACGATACACAGTTATTTTGAATTTCTTAGTTAAAACGGTATATTGACTTAGCCATGCTAACAAGTGGGATACTTTTAACTTCTGATATATGTAAGTAACTGCTGTGCTCATAGGTTAATTATTTTGATATTTACCTGTTCCAGTATATATACATAGTATTGTATCACACACCGTATTGACTAACGTATATATATACCAATACAAAAAGATGAGACCAGTGTTCGCGTTAATTCCGGGCTCTATTGCTAACACCATCAAATTTAGGCCTAATCTAATTGTTTAGACCCCATTCATAAAACATATCGAGATTTTGGTTCCTTAGGCAACGTTCCAAGATGTCACAGAACAGTTGAACTAGATCCAGGTAGAGTTCTGGTATATTCAAGACAGATTCGGGATTGCATTTTTCTCATATCATAGCATTCAGTATGGATGGTGCACTATTAAGCCTAAGGAGGCTTGGGCCTAACAGAAAGAATTCCACAAACATATAAAATCCGAAATTGTCCAAGATTGTAAGTTGTGACGGGTGGGCCTGATCGAACTACGGTTCGTCTACCGAGCACCTAGAACCACCCAATCAGAGTCTGCATGGTGGTTTTCACGTCTGAAAACGTCATACGTAGCATTGTTTCTTTTCTTTTTGCTTCCCTGTAACTTGTCTCCATGAGTTTCTACACCTCCTTCCAGTCCGTCGTAACTCCAGATCCATCCAAACTTTTGTGAATGGTTACGCCACTTATTCGTGGGTTATATTAAAACATTTTTGGAGCCTAGCCAAGTCGTTAAAGTCCATGTTCCTATGTCCGGTCATACTCTATCTGACTACCATGATCTTTACAATAGCCTTGCAGTGTAGTTTCCATTTCAAAATACACTGTAGTAAGGGGGTCTCCTTTTAGGGATTGTTTGCTTGTTTGTTTCGGATATTCGTGCAGATCTACATAAGGGCTATTTGTCTTAGTTGTCCCTAATTTTTAACTGATAGACTAGATTGCAGTGGCTCTCAAGCTTTATTATTGTTGGTAGACCACCTGAATTTGCGAGGAAGGGAGGGCTCTACGAACCACACAATAACAATGTAGTTTTAAAAAATAAATAATATAAGCGTATAAAAATCCCTATTATATTAACCATATCTTACACAGGTGTGAAGTACCAAATGGCGTCAGAAAACTGACCCTCTTTGTCTGCAAGTTCTGAATACTCTCCAGTTCTTTGAATCCAAAACTCTAATATGGAATTTCTTTTGCTTATGACTACAAACAGTTTTCTGGAATGTTAGAGCATTTTCTTTGCTGTGGCTTAATAAAAGAGTGTTTGGATAAACTGTATATATTGAACTCACATTTAGTGACAGAGAAACTTGAACAGTTTAACACTTTTACTGTTACTAACCAGGACAAAAGAAAAGAAAGGGGATAAAATCTGGAACAATCCCAGTTTTACTGGGGCGACTGGCAACTCTACGTCACGAAGTTGTAAACAAAAGCGTCTGTCAGAAAATTAGTCATATTTCATAGAGTTGGTAGTCGTTAATTTTCACAATAACTACGTCGATATCTACAAAGTGATAGATTGAAAAATTACATTCTTTCTTAATACATTTTAATACAGTGAGCTAGTAGTCTTTAAGT
>NW_013672615.1:0-13796 GCF_000517525.1 Limulus polyphemus | reverse complement strand
GTTAGGTTCGTTGTGGTTTAAAGCTAATAAGTCACCATGTAACAGTGTTTGGTTCATTGTGGTTTACAACTAATAAGTCAGAATTTAACAGTGTTTGGTTCGTTCTGTTTACAGCTAATAAGTCATAATTAAACAGTGTTTGGTTCGTTGTGGTTTAAAACTAATAAGTCAGAATGTAACAGTGTTAGGTTCGTTGTGGTTTAAAGCTAATAAGTCACAATGTAACAGTGTTTGGTTCGATGTGGTTTAAAACTAATAAATCATAATGCAACGGTGTTTTGTTCATTGTATTTACAGCTAATAAGTCAGAATGTAACAGTGTTTGGTTCGTTGTGATTTAAAGCTAATAAGTCAGAATTTAACAGTGTTTGGTTCGTTGTGGTTTAAAATTAATGAGTCAGGATTTAACAGTGTTTGGTTCGTTGTGGTTTAAAGCTAATAAGTCACAATTTAACTGTGTTTGGTTCGTTGTGGTTTAAAGCTAATAAGTCACAATGTAACAGTGTTTGGTTCGATGTGGTTTAAAACTAATAAATCATAATGCAACGGTGTTTTGTTCATTGTGTTTACAGCTAATAAGTCAGAATGTAACAGTGTTTGGTTCGTTGTGATTTAAAGCTAATAAGTCAGAATTTAACAGTGTTTGGTTCGTTGTGTTTACAGCTAATACGTCAGAATATAACAATGTTTGGTTCGTTATGGTTTAAAGTTAACAAGTCAGAATGTAAAAAGTGACCTGTAAGGAGGAGTTAAGATGATACATGTGTGGATATTCCAATAACAAATGAGAACCTTTACTTGTGATATAAAGGCCTTAAGCTCTCCCTCCTCCTTCTTGGCAATTATGATAATGATGTCTTTTTTTAAAGTTTAACGGACCTTATGAGACACTTTAGCTTAACAGCCAGGTTAGAGACCTAAAGGTTTAGGCATAGCCCAACCTAATTTTGACATGAAAGATGAATAAGCAGCTATTTTGTGTGTGTGTTCGTGTATTTTTTATAGCAAAGCCACATCGGGCTATCTGCTGTGTACACCGAGGGGAATCGAACCCCTAATTTTAGCATTGTACTTCCGAAGACTTACCGCTGTTCCACCGGGGGAAAAGTAGCTATTTTAACCGAATAGCGGGATTAACTGTTACTTATATAACGCGTTCACGGAAGAAAGTACAGAGTATATTCAGCAACATAATGTAGGCTAGTAGTTTGGACTTTCCTATTCTAGGTTCAAGCCCGCCAACCATTAGATGACACTAGACCTATCGACTGCAAGTTTCAAAAACAATTCCGATAAAAAAGATGTCTCTTGATAGGACAGAGGTAAAAATATTGAGACGATCGGACCTGTAAAAGAACCAATCAGAAAGAAGCTTGTGTGACGTATAAAGAAATGGGATGATAGGAAGAAGATAAACAAAGCTAGTAGAAACTGCAACACGATAATCATCGTAGGAAAACTGTACTGAATAATTAATTAGATGTTAAATCACCGATAAATTACTCCACAGCCAGAGAGCAATGTACTAATATAACAGTAAAAGTTGGTAATATCTGACGAAATCGCTACTGAGCCATTAACAAAAACATAAGGAGAAAGAGAGAAAGAAAAAAGAAAGAATGCCGCCGTAAAGTGGATAAAATTGTTGAGTTGTGGATTCAAGGCTATCCTATAATTTAAAAAATAATTTACATGTATGTTATCTGGTATTTTAAACTTAAATGGCACCTGTCACGACACATTGGATAAACGACCAGACCAAAGACAGACATGAAGGTTTAGTCATGGCCGTTCCTAATTTTGAGCTGCTGACCAGATAAAGCACAGCCATTTAACATCACTCGCCGCCTAAACGGCTACTCTTAACCGAATATCGATTATAATGCTCTACAGTTGAAACTGCGAGACGTGTTCAGCAGCATTCATGGACTTTCTGATCCGCAACTCGTACAATAGCAATTAGGTCATGTCCGGCCGGAGAAATGTATACACGTACGTGAAAAAGAGTTAACTTATTTAGTTGTGTGTTACGAAAAGATCTAACATAACCGCACATGATGGTTGCATTAATTCTGTATTTTAACAGCGGGAGCTCATAATAACAGCTCGTAATGGTTGCATTAACTCTGCATTTTAATAATGGGGGCTCACGATAACCGCTCGTGGTGGTTGCATTAACTCTGCATATAAATGTGAAAGCTCACAATAACAGCTCGTAATGGTTGCATTAACACTGCATTTTAACAATGGGGGCTCACAATAACCGCTCGTGATAGTAGCATTAACTCTGCACATAAATATGGGAGCTCACAATAACAGCACGTGATGGTTGCATTAACTCTGCATATTATTGTGGGAGCTCACAATAACAGCACGTGGTGGTTGCATTAACTCTGCATTTTAACAATGGGAGCTCACAATAACCGCTCGTGATGGTTGCATTAACTCTGCATGTAATTGTGGGAGCTCACAATAACAACACGTGATGGTTGCATTAACTCTGCATTTTAACAATGGGAACTCATAATAACAGCACGTGATTGTTGAATTAACTCTGCATATAAATGTGAGAGCTCACAATAACAGCTCGTAATGGTTGCATTAACGCTGCATTTTAACAATGGGGGCTCACAATAACCGCTCGTGATGGTTGCATTAATTCTGCATATAAATGTGGGAGCTCACAATAACAGTACGTGATGGTTGCATTAACTCTCCATTTTAACAATGGGAACTCACAATAATAGAACTTGCAACAAATGTTATTTTCTTTCCAATTTGTGACCTCATATTGAGTAGTCTTCAAAACAAAAACTACTTACTGGAATCTACTTTTTAAATATTCTGAGGTCTTTAAATAAAACATTGTTCTCCCATTCAAATGTCAACAAAGAGAAAGATGCCTACGTATAGAAGTTGTATTAAACGGATAAAAGTTTCTGAGTTGGAGAGTAAACTATGCATACCATGATAATTCAGTTTTCGTAAAGATTATCTTTAGTTCTTCACGACACCATTTATCTGTACGTAACGATAGATTTTTGTAATTAGTCTGGTGATAGAACTTAACACGCGGAATATCAAGGTTCGATCCCTGTGGTGTAAACAGCGCAGATTGCCCATTTTGTAACAAATTAAGCTAATGGCAAGTAGTCAGGTGTGATAAAACAATGCAAGACGTATCGATGATTTTGTTATGAAAAAATAATTCTTATCCAATACGTTCAGATGCTTAGAATAAAAACCAGGTTACATAAAGCTGCTTAGCATCCACTCGTAACGCAAAGATTTAGCTTCTAACCTTCTCACATAAAACATTTCCAGCCCTGCTTATATTACACAGTACCTCATTTAGTAGCGACACTCTCTCTCATAACGTGCAACATGTGTACACTTAGAAATCTGTATACGTCATACCAAACAAATAAGCAAGTAACAAAAGACCCACTCAACTCGTCGTTTCAAGTGACAAGTTAAGAGACACAAACAGTCTCCTGTAGGAGTATATAACATGCAGAACTAAATGACCTACTCAGACAGCCATGGCCTGTACACGATGATGAATCAGAGAACTACCAACCTTAGTGTGACAAAACTCAGTTGGACAGAATACTTACACAAGTAGCTGTCCACAAAACACTATAACTTGTTAATACTGAGCCGGGCAGGAAACCTAAAGACAAGTAACGACAGATGATGATACATTCTCCAGCATAATACATGCGGTTTCAGTTTCTTTTCTTTTAAGATTGGTGCACGTATATACTGTTAGGACTGACATTTTTATTAAAACAATACTCTTTGTAAGAAAATAATGAGTTTATACATTATAGACTCCACAACATATCAGCTATTGTTTGTTTGTTGTTAAACACAAAGCTACTCAATGATGTGCCATCCACGGGTATCGATACCCAATTTTTAGCGTTACAAGTCTACAGACTTACCGCTGAGCCACCAGGGGGGAGGGGGGCATATTGAAAGCTTTCTTACACAAATGTTTTGATTTGTTTGAATCTCATATATACAAGGTGGTTCAAAATTATCTTTTATATTTTAGAATTTTAGAATTAATTAACTAGGGAAATATAACAATGCAGTTTTCAACGTCTTGTAGCCCAACTCAAACAGTTTTTATTAGTATATTGTTTTCACTCCAGTGAGTAGTGTCACCCCTAAAATGGCAATCGTGCAAGAAAAGGCTCAATGCGACATTTCGTTTGTAAAGACCAAGTCGGTGACTGTGGTGAATCGTAATTACAGATGCCAGTACATGAAAGAAGTATAGGGGTATGTTAAGGATATCGTGTATCGCACACCTATAGCAAACATCACGGAGCTAAAGGCTAGAGTAACGATCTTAGTAGTCAGATATAAAATACTGCATGAAAAAAAAAAACAATAATTGATGAAAGATCAACTGTAGTGTTACTCGTTTATAAAGGTAAATTCCAACTCACATGCTTAAGTCTCGCTGAACGTAACTAAGTTTCACTGGATGAGTGATGGGGTTAGGGGTGACTATACGTCTCTATCTTGGCTGGTTTTCATTCGGAAATTGACGCTTTAGCTGTTTATGTATCTACGTTTAGGCTATACCTTTCCCATGCAAATTATTTGTATCTATTTTTGTCTTGTAATTTTTAGTTGAGATTAAAACTTTTCGATTATCATTCATGTCTTAAAATACCTTTTCACGCACGGATTTTTGTATTTTGCATACTAATGGCACACGGAAAAAATATACCACTCATCTGGTGGCTAAAAATGTACGCCATGTATTGATTTCAATGTTACTTCTTTCTTCACTTGAGGACTCCATGTACGTTGTCGTACTAGAATATTTCACAATGTTGCATCGCAATACCTTGAAGCTTTCGTTATTATTTTACATCAATTTGAAGGAGAATAAATCAACTAACTTGTAGAGTAGACGGACAAAATATAGCATACGTATTAGCAAATACATTATAAACTACACAAAAATACGTTTTGCTCATAAAACCACTACGAAATAATATTTTCAAGTATGCAATTTTCATTTTAACGAAGGGGAGGCTGGAGGTTAATGAACCCGCTACGAACAAGAATTATAAAATAATGTTTCTAACTATACAATTTTAATTTTAAGGAGGGAGAGGGTAGGGGTAAATAAACCCGATACGAATAAGGATTCTGAAATAATGTTTTCAACTATGTAATTTTCATTTTAACGAAGGGGAGGCTGGAGGTTAATGAACCCGATACGAACAAGGATTCTGAAATAATGTTTTCAACTATGCAATTTTCATTTTAAGAATGGGGTGAGAGTTGATGTTCCACGTAGAGACCCTTTCTAAATATGGTAAATATTTAGGTCAATATCGTTAGTGTGAGGACTAAAACTAGATTTTCCAACTTGGTGGTACAAAAACATTAAAGGAAACCTAACAATGTTGTCTCTGTGAGGGGAAATTAGTGTTTCCTAGAACAAACAGCAAGCTTACAGATTCTTTCTTTCTTTCTTTTTCAAGAAAATTATCTTGGCTCATCGCATTACCCCATTTTAACAAACATACATACAAGTACGGCGTTCATATTTGTTACCCGCATCAGTCATTATAACATATCACCATATTTATTGGAAAAATATTGAATAACGTGTTTATCGGTAATCAGTGTAAATTCATAATCTCCTTAGCATGCTGTATTTTTGTAGCACTGTTAAAATATAAAAACGTTAAACGCTTACACTAGCACTTCAAGTAAAACAGTGAGCAGTCTGTCAACGTGTTATATCTATGGTGTAATTTTATGCCGAACAAAAACACACAACAAGAGAGTGTTTGTGGGATAAGACACTCCTAATTCCGTGTGTCTCTAGTTTCTTTGCTTTCCGGGCAAAATTTTCGAGCATGCGTATATGTGATGATTCTGTACTTTACATTAAACACATTGAGAACGTATGTTTTGACTTGCATCCAAATTCAGGGTAGTTATAAAGTCACTATGAGATTTTTTAATAGCCTGTAGGGCAAACCATGGTGCGCAAAATCGGCATTATTGTGGTTTATAGAAACGACGCCGAAGGTTTTATGAGATTCATAATGACACACTTTAAGGTTATGTACATAAAACTTTCTCCACAATTCGCCATGGTAAACCAGTACGATAGGCCACAGTGCTTCCACGTGGACGAGTCCTACAGAAAAGGGTGCCAGAGGTGTCCAGCACCTCTACAACAGTATCTGCTGATGTTTGTGGACGTCTTGTCTCTCAGAGTTTTCTAACCAATTAGTGACAGCACGGTTCACATTTCGATTGTTTTCTCAATATTTCAACTATTTTCTGGTGCATCCCCACCATCACATGCCAAGTTTAACAACGTGTTGTGCCCTCCACTACTGACGATGTAATAACGGTCGTCTGTTCAGTCTTGTGCTTACAATCAATAGGAATACACTTCCCATTATTATTGATGTATTAAATCATTTTTCATCTGTACGTTACACGGTTCATCGTACAGAATGTTCCATGTAACCATTCTGGTTTGTTGAATGAAGAGTTCTGTAAAAGTTGAATGAAGAGTTTGTTTCTTCTTCTTTTCACAGTTCACAACTGCCTGGTTATTATTCTGTTTGATAACAGCATAATAATAACACCATCTATCTCATCGTGTTTAGATGACGATATGCTAGGCTACAGTACCATCATGTACAGATGACAATATGCTGGACTCGGGTATCATAATGTGTAGATAACAGTATGGACAATATGCTAAGTTCGAGTATTGTCATGTATGATTTCGAAATTACATATAAATTTGTCAGTTTAACAAATTTGTACCTTAAGACTATTATTGGTGATATAATATACAAATTTATAATGTGATTATTACGTTAGAGTTTGTGGTTAACATAAAAAACTAAACATTTTATGATATAACTTCAGAGTTATAATTAATTATTTAAACACAAATAAAGAAATAAACAAACTGTATAAAACTAGTTGGTAGAAAGAAATCAGTAACTTATATTAAACAGAACCAATCCTACGATTAACAAATTTCTTGGCATTTTCGCAGCTTTTTTAAAATTCTTTAAAACTATGGAAAAAAATATACAAACGGCAAGTCAACAGTGAGAGCTATTTATATAAAACTTAGTTTTTACCAATAATGAGAGAAATAAACAATTTAAACGTTTATCTAAGGGACACAAAGCTAGAATTATTAGCACAACAAGTGAAAAAATGCATTGCTTCGGTCATATGAAAATTTATATATATAAAGGGAGATAGTGTGTGTGTTGAGCTACAAGGATTTGCCTAACAGTTATATCGGTTATGTCTTCACATCTTGTTACGCTTCTCCACAAGAAAAGTAATTCTACGCAATCCAGATATTTGACAGAGCGCTTCCAAACTTTTCCTTTTTGGTTGCTTTTTTTTACGAAAACGTTACATTTGACAATAAACTATCCCCTAATGACTGCAATACTTCTTGCAATGTTACAAATACACATATTTGTTCAAATAATCAAAATAAAGCTCACCGTTCAAAACTAACAACACAAACGTTCTATGAAAGTTTGAGAATTGAATCAATTGAAAATGATCAAGTCATATAAAACCATTAAGTTCACCTCAGTTACTTTGTGTTATTATCATAAATTTATTAGACTTGCTAAAACTTGTTCAGGAAATATAAGTTTCCAATAGACAAACTGTAAATCATAACGTTAATCTAAGTTTGAATATGCATATCTGGATTCACACAGATGGTAATATAATAACTAATTCTTATTTATTTTCAATGTTATTATCTGAATCACAAGTTTGTTAACTTCTAATCACACGATAACTTACTTTAAAAATATATAAATAGTATTAGAAATACAGTATTTCCCTAAAAGTAGGGCTAAGGCAATAGTGATGTAATAGGAGGAACGTGTAGTTCAAAACTGACAAAACACGTACAGAAAAGTAAATGTTATTAAAACAATCTTATATAACAAGAAAAATGATGGAAACTTTCAAGAAAAAACTACCTTAACACTTATTACACGATTTTTAATACAACTATTTTACCTAGAAGTAGCAATTTGACTTCTTTAGCTTGCCTTTCTTCTTCAGCTCGCAAGCCTTTGTCGATTTTTTTCGATCTCTGAGCCGCTTCTTTTTCGGCAACAGTACTCACGGTACATCCCATGACCTAACTTAAGAATCTAGAAATTTAAACCAATAGATATTACGCACACGTTCTAGATCAAAATACGACAGGAGCCTAAAATTGCCCCTTGAAATCTTCGCGGCCAAATACTAGTGTTTCCCGCTCTTATCATCAACAAGTGTCCCTTCTGGGCTTCAAATTAAATTTTTAAAGTTAAGTCACGTATTCCACTTAAAAATTATCTAGCAAACCAATACAAATATTGAAGTTGGAAAGCGTTTCGAAGTAGTTTCAACTTCAAGAAATGTCAAAGTTTTAGCTGTCTTAATGCCGTTGCTACCGGATAAGATAAACATTTGTCAAATCAACTCTGCATACAATTATGCAACTCTAGCAACATTAAAGCGCTCTCTAGTGGCTAAATTAATAACCTGATAAACTAACGAAAGTTTTACAGCTTATCAAAACTGCTCTTATCGCCCCAACTCTTCTAAAATCTTGTTTGAAAAATATATCCATAAGAACTTCTGTGCATGTAATAGAGTTATATGCTTTTTTCTCTGAATATTTATGATAAGTTAGAGCTGTATGATGGTACAATTTTTAGGTGATAAGACGCTTTCTGAAAATTGTAATAAATTAGATAAAAACGTAAAACAATATTTTTCAAACTCGTATCAAATTTAAACTCGTAGTATTATGTTCGCGTTTATCATGAGGAACTACAAATTTATTTACTGTTTAACGTCTGCGATTACGACGAGGAACTACAAAAATGATTCAAGAAAATCAATATGCCAAATGTGGAATCTATATACTTTAGACAATTTTTGAATTTGGAATTCCGAATTATTTTCAAATGAAACTAAGTATTTTCTGCCGCTGTATTTTACTTATACAACAGATGCGTCAAGATCTCTTGAAGGTCTTTGCCATTAATGCAGTGAAAAACGATTATGAAAACATTTGTGTTTAAATTAAAATTTTCTGAAATATTTTTATATGTTACACTTGGTAACAAATTTTATTTATAAGATATATTTTAAGATATAAGATATATTTATATGGACAGTGAAAAGTATAGAATAAAATATTGTGCCATTAACCTCTTTATTAAGTCACGGCTAGTACAAGATATTGTTACGACAGCGGAAGTCACGTGAACTTGGTAACACGTAATGAGTTTCTAGAAGGTTCGTGAAGGTTCGAGTGTTTACCAGACTTGTACTCTAATATATAAGCCGATAATCAAAGCGGGAGGGGATTAATCGGAACTGGAGTAATAGATAGAGAGATTGAAGGTATAGACACAATTAATCGAGTGAAGTGAGCGGTACAGACCGTAAGCTAAATGCGTGAGTCGTTGTGAATTATAGCGTGTGTTTAAGTTAAAGTGACTGTGGAAATTAAGTGTATTCCAAAGTTGAATTGACAAAGAATAAACTAGTTTTATTTAAGAAAGGACTTGTATCGCAGAAGTTTCTCGGAAAGAATTTCTACGGAAAATTAACAAACGATCGCAGACGTAACAATATGCTTAGCACGAAATAATAAAGTTTATTAGTTTTGCTGTTTTAATCTTATGTGCTACTTATTGTAACAAGATTATATCCCCAGTATGCTGGTAAATGTAGTCTACTTAACTTTAACTGAGATGAGAAAATATAAAAGCTTGTGCAACTGATTTGATGTTCAGACACATAGTGTGTACATGTAGTAACATCGATTTGTAAGCCTATTTTATCAGAATAACGACCTATCATCTCATACTTGTTTGGAGTTAAGCACAAAGCAACATAAAGGGTATCGAAACCCGGATTCTAGCGTTGTAAGTCCGCAGACATACCGCTGTGCCACTGGGGAGCCATCTCATACCTAACATATAAATATTTTCTTTTGTTAAGTAGGCTTTTGAACGACACCTCAGAACTGCTGACCAAAATAAAGAACCAGTCATCAGAACTCAACCCTTTTCAGCTACTCTTAACCAAACAGTGAGATTGACTGCGCAGTAAGAAATTCCCCACCACTGAATGTGCGGATCGTATCCAGATGCATATCAAAATTCAATAAATCTTTTGATCCGCAACCCAGCAGGCTAACCACTAGGCGGAATCAAAAATATGTTTGCGTTACTTAAAATTGTAGTCTGCATTTATCTAACTATGATTCTGATTGTGATAGGTTCATGATGATAATAATATTTCTAATAATTTATTTTTTACTTTATCAAGACATGAAAATACACAAGTTTTTTATGATTAAAGTTTCAAGGCTGTTTTAATGAAAGTTTCAAAGAGCATATATAAAGGTATATATTAATATATAGGTAATACATATAAAATTCTTACTATTTCGTATGAAGGGATAGATTAAACGTAGTTAATTCTTTGATAAAATGATATTTGGAGGTTACTAAATTGTTAATCATATACTCCTGGAATTTATTATTTAAATTAGTTTTGTGGTTGTTGTTTGCGTGTGTTTGATCTTCTGCGTTAGATTAAATACTGAGTAGATTCTGGCAAATTGTTTGAGGTGTGCATTTTTCCAACTACGAGTTTGGATTTATTACCTTTTTTTTCTTTGCTGCAGAAACATTCGCCAAACACTCCCTTGAAGAGGAAATTTAGTTAGGCCAAGTCGTGGAGGTCCATTGTTACAGACTTGGGTTTTATTTAGATTAGATTTAATTGTCCTGCTTTCTACTAGCAATACTAACTAATAAAGTCGCTTTTGCGGGTTTATTTTCATAGGTGGTATAAAACCATGTTTGCTAGTTTAACAGTCAAAAACACAATGTGGTTACTGTAACAACTGTCTCAAAATGTCTGTATAATAGGATTCAGTGTCTGTATGTCACGTAACTCCTCCTAAACCGTTGGTCGCACTGACTTCTAAATGGTACCAAACAAATCGGCTTAGTCCCGAGGTTTGCACAAAGGTAATTTTATTTCCACTCTACCCCTTGGAGAACTCGAGGATTTCCCTAAAACCCCCTTCTTATAAACAACTCAAGCTCCTGCCTTCCTCCTTGATTGTCCCAAAAGTGCCCTTTTTCTCAGTCAAAAAAAAATTGTCCACAACTACTAAAAGACTCATCTGATTTCACGCCTTGCTTGTTGGGAATTGGGGGTGGGGGAGATTCTACTTTAAAACGAGTGGCACACTGGACTTGTAGGTCTTTGTAGTAAAAATAATAATACTTGTAATAATTAAGTGTTAATACGCAATAATTCACTGCTCATTTTAGATTTTAAAAGTCTTTATAAGACCGATTAAATAGGAATAAACGAACATCTATCCTATATGTACCAGAAGTAACACATAGTTCCCATAGTCTCCCTCCCCCCAATAAAAAGTCTTGCCTTACAATTTGGTTTGAAGTTCGCGCAAAGCTGTCTGCACTAGCTGTCCATAACTTAGCAGTGATAGACTAGAGAAAAGGAATCCACTGCTAACTCTTAGGCTACTCTTTTACCAACGAATAGTGGGAATGATCGTCATATTATAACGCTCCCACAGCTGAAAGGATGAGAGTTAGGTATAAACGACTGTCTAATACGAAAGTATTATTTAATTCATATTGTGTGAGCATTAAAGTAAGTTATTTCTAGAGAAAATAGTTATTGCAGGTTTGCTTACGAAACTATTTACGAATCACTTGTTGCATACTTCAATTATTGTGAATTGACGTAACGTTACTCGAACCTTCTGAAATTTTATTGTTGCTTTGAGTATTGTTACATCATAAAATCTCATAGTTTGTAGAAAGTTCTAGGCTTCAGTTGGGCGATATACATATAGGCGACCAATTTAGTGCAAGTAAATACAAGGGAAAAAATTGGAAGTTAGACTGTGTGTGAGTTTAATGCTAATGGGCGATTTCTAAAAAAAAAAAAGAGTTTCACAGCTTGTATTGTAATAACACAGCTAAAGGAGAATAATTTTTCTTGTAAAAAGGTTGTTAAAATAACTGAACCAGCCTGTGTGGATTTTAGACGTAAAAGAGAATTATTTCAAGCTCTGGGTAACGTAAGTGAATTTATCACTGATTGTATTGGGATAACAGAGTGGAGAAGAACAATTTGTCTCGTTAATTAGGTTTTAAAGTAACTGAACCAGCCTGTGTGAACTCTTGACGAAAAGAGGTGATTATGTAGAGCTATAAATACAACTGTATAATGAACATTTGTACATACGTTTGACGTGTTTTGAATATATTATTTTAAAACAAGTGGATTGTGTGCTGTCCGTTTATTGTTGACATTTATCGTCAACAAGTCACAGACACCTATTATAAAGAATCATGCACATACATCCATCCTAAAAACCTGACAGCGTGCATATTCAGTGCGACGGGGATGTCATACTTATGTCTGTTTGTTTGTTTTGAATTTCACGCAAAGCTACATGAGGGCTATCTGCGCAAGCCGTCCCTAATTTAGCAGTGTAAGACTAGAGGGAAGGCAGCTAGTCATCCCCACCCACCGCCAACTCTTGGGCTACTCTTTTACCAACGAATAGTGGGATTGACCATCACATTATAACGCCCCCACGGCTGAAAGGGCGAGCATGTTTGGTGGAATAAGAATTCGAACTTGCGACTCACAGATTACGAGACGAGTGCCCTAACCACCTGACCATGCCGGGCCACACCAGCAATGAATACTTTATATACTAAAAATGCTAGAGGTAAATTTGAAACAGGTGTTACGACAGCGGTAGTCACGTGACTCTGGTAACACGTCATGATATTCTAGAAGGATCGGGGAACATCACGAATAATCCAGTATGTGCTAAGCGCCCTCTATTCCTGTATATAAGTGTGCCAGATAACGTGAGACTAATTAATCGGAATTGAATTGTAGACAGGCAGAGATAAAGACGGACAATTGAGTCAAGCGTGGTAGTGACCATAAGTAAGTGCGTGAAATATTGTGAATTATAGCGTGTGTTTAAAGTGACTGTGGAAATTAAGTGTATTACAAAGTTGAATTGAGAAAGAATAAACAAGTTTTATTTAATAAAGGACTTGTATCACTAAAGTTTCATCCGAAAGAAATTATACGGGAAATTAACAAAAGACCAGAGGCGTAACAAATTGGTGTCAGAAGTGGGATAAAAAAAAGAAAAAAAGAAGAAGATGGAAACGAGAAGCGTCAAATCAAACTACAGCTTAGCAGATTTGATGGCAGCAATACAAGAACAGCAAAAAAAAACAAGAAGAACGAGAAAAGAAACAAGAAGAGAGGTTACAGCAGTGGCAAGAAAACCTAAAAAATGGCAGCTCGAACAGCAAAATAAACAAAATAGATTACAGCAGTTGTTAGAGGGAAAAGAAAAGAAACAAGAAGGAAGATTACAGCAATGGCAACTGGAACAAGAAAGGAAACAGGAAGAAAGTACCCAACAGTTGCAGGAAAGTCAGCAGCAACTACAGGAAAGTCAACAATAGTGGCAAGAAGTACAAATGGAAAAACATTAGCAAATTTCAAAGTGAATTAAATACATTAAAGTATGATTTACTGTATTTTACACAAGGAGGATATATTAGCCATCGACCTAATCAGCCTCAGGCAACGGGAAGCCCCTTCCAGGCCCCGCAGCTAAACCCTAATGCAGAGATCTTCAGTCCTGTTAGAAG
>NW_013672614.1:39327-47019 GCF_000517525.1 Limulus polyphemus | reverse complement strand
ACTCTTTCAAAACGGCCACACTTTCGTTGCATATCATGCAACTAGGTTTCTGGTTGTTTGTTTACACAAATAAGTACTTTTCTCCCCATTCTTCATTGAAAAGGTGACACTCAGCATCTACTTTTCCTTTTTAGTAGCCATAAGATGGGTGAAGAAAACAGGATCTGAAAATTAAGAACAATTGTTTATTTACACATTGAATAGTCTACCAAAAAAGTTTTAGAAAAATAATAATTTTTCAAAAATTTTTTGACATGTATATAAACATGACAAACTAAATGTAAATAGTTCATGACATTAAATTACGTTATTACGTAATTGGTTTAAAAGTTTTTTCCCGATAAGTTATTTGATTAAGCAATTTTTATAATTTGCCAATGTATTTAAAATGTATTATGTAAGTTAATTAGAAGTTTCATAAAAAATAATAAAGATCATATTTAATAAAAATATTAAGAATCTTAACAGGCAAATATAGTATTAAGAATTTGATACTAATTTAATTAAAATCTTCGTTAATTTAATTAAGTCGTTTATTTTAGTGTATAGCGATTAAAATATGGGGCTTAAATAAAAATATCAAAATTTGAAAATATTAGATGCTTACCTCTTGTGAGCTCTTTCAACACTCAAATATGCAAAATATATGACATAATTCACTGAAGTCAGTCCCTTGTATATACGGCACTGTTCAAACCAGTTTAAACATGGCAATGCAAGTTAAAACACGATCGCTGTAGCAAACTCATAATTGCTTTTCTTGGAAACTTCATTGCAGGTACTTGCAGCTATTCTTCATCACTATTTGCAAGACTGTGATATTAAGATTATATCTAATGACTTCAACATCTTGGGAAGTGCAGCTAATAAAGAATTGCTCTGCACAAAAGAGTCTGTGGATACAAGAGGTGCGTCCTGAATTAAATGTAAATTGAACACGAGATCTAAAGTTTTTTCTTTTATAATTTCTATTTGCAGTTTATAAAGATTATTTATACATGTTTATTATGCCTAATTTTGGTGTCACATAAGAGCTTAGAAGTGTTGATTGAGGTTGGTTAGTAATCCACTAAGGATTAACACAATACTTCAAAACCTCACTCAGAAAGTAGAAGCCAGAATATCTTTAATTTTGTAGTGCTTTTTATCTCTTTAACTGACATGGCAGTGCAATTTTTTAATTAAAAAAGGCGAATATTTAGCACAATCTTTACTGTAAATGTTGAAAAATTCATGACAGTAATACTTTAGGCCAAGTATAAAAAATACATATTTAACATCTGCACCCACTTCCTTTTTTGCAGCCATCTCTCCCCACTTTTTTTGGGCAATTTTTTCCTTTTTTGAATTATCTATTTTTCGATTATACAAAGAAGACTTCTAAATAAAAAAATTAGATGAACACAACTGATTAATTTTGCCCTTTTTCTTTATTTGTCAAATTCTGTATTGTTTGATGAAAAAAAAATGAAACAAAAGACTTTTGTTTGGCATGGACCCTTTGAAAACAAGCAACAATCATGATGAAAAGGGTTCAAACTTTCTTTCAAAGAGGTAATTTAAAAAAAGAAAAGGACCCCTCTTCCTTTTTTCAAAAACTCTGGATGCTAAACATGTTATTTTTTATTCTAGGCCTTAAATAGCTGAAGAATGTTTTTAATTAGTGTATTACAATCTCTTGCTTAATATATCATGGGCCATGTTAGCATATTCAATATAACAATGAAACATTTGTGGCTAAAATTAAATGAAATAGTTTAATTATTTCTCAAATATACATATACAACCTGAAAATATACAGAATATTAACAAAAACAAATGCATTTTAAAGTAACACCAAAGAACAAATATTTTAGCTACTTATATAAATTCCTTACATTATGAGTGTGAGTTTTATTTCTAATTTCATTCGGTTTTTATCTTTTTTGAGGGACTTTGTTCTTCACCTTCTTTCTTCACTGTCTTTCTTTTACTCATGGAAAGCCATTTTGTTAGGGTATTTTTAGGTGTGGCCTTACTTTCCCTGGAAAGACATAAGAAAAAACATTTGTAATATTAAAATCTGGTAGAAAAAGAGAAGTATGACATTACTAAGGTGAAATGGACATTATAAATTTTGAACGTACATACATACATATTATACTGAATACTGTAATTAAAATAATTCACACACTACACATTACAAGATAATTAAAAATTGTTATTTTAAAAAATGGGAATAGGGATCATCAAAAAAAAAGAGTACAAAAAGAAGTTAAATCAAAATGCAAAAAATATATTTTCAAGCCTACAACTAGGGACTATAAAAAAAAGTAAAACTAAGCTGGAAATAATGGCTATACAATTTTTTCAAGCTACAGATCCCTATTTTGACTATGTATACAATACTTGGATGGCTTCTACATTTCTGCAATGTTTGAAGAGTCTTGAATAACTTAGAAAATTTTAAAGGGTGAAAATCTTGGCTTTCAAGAATCAACTTAAAAATAGCCCTACAACCTTTATAGGAGTTCCTTTAGTTGTCTTGCATAGATTTTGGTGCAGTATACCTAGCCGTTTTTGCTTCAGGCTTTGGTGCTTGAATGGCTTCAAAGAGAAACTTGGCCAATAGCAATAAAAAAAAAACTGATAAAATCTCACCTTCTCTTTCAAGAATCAACATAAAAATAATCCTATGACCTACACAGGAGTTTTTTAGTAAGTTTGCCCAGGTTTGAATGAAATATTCATAACCATTTTTTTCTGTACGCTTGTGAAGCAAGAATAATATGAATAACACTAATATGAAAACAAATGGACAAATTTTGAATAACAATCAAAAAATCACCTTTTTTGCTATTATCAATATTTTAGCAGCCTTTGCCATTGAGATAGGTCCTGAGTGTTGTTTCAACTACAAGTCTGCTTTTTCAGATGGTTTTTGCCCCTATGTTCTATTAAAAATTATGTGAAATTCCTGGGCGATCCTTATTATGAACCACTATCATGGATACACATAAGTAACTACTTATGGGAAATAGATGTAGAACCAACTGCATGTTTTGCCTAAAATTAACTATAATTTTAGGTATGTTAAATTAAACAAACATGTCAGTTTAGACATGATTAGTAAAAGATATGGAACTTGCAGCTCACACAAAGCAGCAACAAGGTTTTACTCCTACTTCTTAGCAAGAACCATAATCAATTTCTATAATTAAAAACCATTCTGAAGAACATGGGAAATGCTTTCCTATATTAATCTTTAACACAATTTTTTCTTCCTAATTTGTAACTATGCTAGAGAAGCTATCTTTAAAACTGATACATTTCTTCCAAACAAGACAAACTCATCTGACAGTTGTCAGAAATATATGCTGACTTTATTGTTAGCACTGTGCACATTTTTCTTAATGTTGACTTCATAAAAACTAACATGAATAAACATGATTTTTATACTTTTGTTTTATTTTAATTTCTTTCAAGCTTTCATATATATGTTTGGTGCTATTGTACACAAAGTTTTCAGTGTAGGATTTTGCAATTCAATAAAATCTGTTCAGCAAAAATCTTTAGAACTTGAAAATTGCTAGTCAACAAAGTGTGCCAACTAGCAAGTAATCACATTAGCTTATGTATGCACTTACTCTAATTTTCCAGTATTTGTTAAAGTAAAAAACGTTTATAAAAAACTATAACTTTAGGAGTCACTTTCCTGTTCCTTTTGATGATGAAATATTTTTATTAGATTATTGAATGTTTCTTTTGCTGTGGCTCACATTTGCACATATGATAAGCTGAAGCCAACTAAAAGAATAACAGCTGAGTCAATCATATTACTTTATTTACATGCAAGCTAACCTAGTGAGTCAAAGATGTAGACCATGCCAGTCATATTAACTCTTTCAGCACGGGCTCGGTCCCTGGGACCGACCTTGTAACCATTTTGTGCTTGTTATAGTTTTCATGCTATAACTTTTAAAATAGTAAGCGATTTTTAACGAAATTTGGCAGATTAAAAGTGAACATTACAATGCTTTCATATGCAAAATATATAATTTTTTTTTAAGTCTTAAGTCTTTTTTTTTTTGCATGTTGCCTATCTATCATGAAAGTAATTTTCATTTTAAGATTAAAAATACTTTTTACATCAAAAAATTTTCAAATTTCACATACGAAATCTTTATAATGTCCAGATAGTTATCAAATGTTTCTTAAGAAAAACCTTATATCTTATCTGTTATTTTCAGTAATTAATCTTTGTACAGGTTTGGTAGATTTGACCGATCTCGCAACCACCATAAAAAATTAGGAAATAAATATAAATTATGCCTCTTTCATTCTAGAATAAACACAAATTATAACATGAAAACATAAATGTTTAGACTAAATGCTTAAATCTCATAATGTTACACATTTATATATATTTATTATATTGACTTTTCAACCATGCCTGGCTAACAATACAGAAGTTACAACGATGCAGCTCACGTGCACTCATGTTACCGTATCAAATAACATAAAACTGACCTTTGGTCTGAAGAAAGTAATTTGTCTTGGCTGTGTTTTAGTAGACTAGTATTTTGTAAAATACAGTCACATTTCAAACATTATATATGTATATAGATTATTGCTATTTTGAAATAAGTTCTTAAACTTATTTTTCTTAAAATATAGAACAGTAAATAAAGAAGTAAAGCAAACAATTATCTCTTCTAGTTATGACCTTTGTACTCAGTTGCTGCTTGATGTAGGTTGCTAAGCCTTTAAAAATTTTGCATGTAGAGAATATGAAACAAAATCATTTTTTTTTAGGTTTTATATATATATACACATTTGAATAACTAAAAACATCAGTACCATAGAATTCCACTATAATTTATCAAGCTTAGTAACTAAGATGTATTTTAGCCTAAACAAATATGAAATTTTGAGCACCACCTCGTTGAAATATTGGTTCAAAAGAAAGAAATGGCATCCAAGTCCATTAACATAGCTGACAAACCCACCAGAGGGACATTCTGAGTTTCTGATTGGTTATTCATGTCATATATAGAAGTAAGTGTATAAAAAGAGAGCATTTCCAAAAATGGAAAGAGATGGGTGGGGTGCCACTGTGTTTAATTTATTACAGGAGCAATATCTTATTTTACCTTCTGATTTGATATTCCAGCTTGTCAATATCAGTAATTTGAGTTTCTAATTCGTACTAAACTATGGACTTAATATTTTGACTTCACAAACATCTAATTTGAACCAGTGATATATAGTACTAACATTTTAATTATATTCTACAGTTTTATACGAAACTTGTTGACATAAATTCATGAAATAGTAGTTAAATAAAATTTTGAATGCAAGTCAACAAACGAGATGACATGGCCTTTCACCCGTGACCCATCTCAAATGGGTTAACTGCTTACCCGCATACTGGCTAAGTCAAGGGTATAATACATATCACTGAAGAATTTTATATATGATATTGCTAGTTAAAAACGATTAAATCAAAGTCACTGGTTTGATTTTCAGGGGCAAAAAAAAAAATTTAATTTGCAGTCAATTATGTATGTCATCAACAATTATCCAAATATAAGCAATGATAATAAAACCAATTTAAAAAACAAAATTTCAATAAAACAAATAGCATAATTTCTTAGAATAACATAAACACTAACACACAAATGGATAGTAAAAAACGAATGAACAAAGCAGCACAGTACTGTATTTCAAAAAATATTATATAATTCTGAGATATTAAGCATTAGGATTCAAATAAAACATCTAGTTCTTTTTTAGGTTGTCACATTTTTAGTAATGAAATAATTTATTAATGTGTGTGTGTGTGCATGTGTTTATAAATAAATAAATATGTGTGTGTATGTGTAGACACACACATATACAGACACACACACAATCATAAAATGTTATAAATCAACGTAAATATTACAATGACCACCACAGAAATTGCTGATCATCAGGTACGATGTTCTGATTATAGAAACTGACCTCAGCGGAAGAACACATTCCAATGTGTTGTTTTTAGAACTGTTCACCACAGTTGAAACACGATGCCACTCAAGGTTCTCAGCTGGCTTTAATAAAGTGAGTGCCTGTGAAATTACAGAAAGCTACATCAATAAACACAAAAACAAGTATTCTTTAACTGGTATTGCAAAACTGTATTAGGCAAAGCAAAGTTTAAAGTACTTCCTTAGCACAGTAATAGAATAAGACTGCTTATGATAATAAATATTCAATCATTGAACCAGCTAACACAAAATTTAATCATGCTAAATACTAAAAGTAATGCAAGTCTCAAAAAAAAAAGCCTGTTAACTGAAATCTCTTTCACCTTGTACTAGGACATTTTTACTCATGTATTTATACCACTATTATTCTAACAGTTCTTACATTATTTACATTACTACTACATTGTTTAAAGTGATAAAACTGACCAAACAGTGTTTTGATGCAATTCCAAAAAAACATTGTAAAAGTAAACAGTCTATTATTCTAAAACATTTAGAACTTATTTTCCTCATGTATAAATCAATGGCACATATAAACCTGATTATATGTTAGTTGTGACATAGACAAAGTGTAACCATTTCTAACCTCTTCTGGTGACACATTCTCAGAATCTAACCACATATTGACAGTCTCTTCCCCATCAAGTACAGCCTGAAATTAAATTCTAAACTGAATGATTGAACATAAAACTTATAAATATGAAAAAGATGCTTTAAATTATTATTATTGTTATTCCTTTCATTTGTATTTTGATACAACTTTGCAGTTTTCTATACATTTCAAGAGACAAATAATTCATAATCCATGTTGCTGAGGGAAACAAACATTTTATCATGTAGTTCCAAATAAATCAAATAATTTTATACATTTTTTAAATACTATGCTAAAACTATATAAAAAAAATCTAAATATTCTAACATCAAGTTAGCATTGCTGCTCTCATCTGATTAGGTAAGCCTTCACTGTAATTCAACATCATAAAGTTCCTCAAATATAAAATAAGTTTTGGTTTTGAATTTAATGCAAAGCTACATGAGGGCTATCTGCACTAGACATCCCTAATTAAGACTAGAAGGAAGGCAGCTAGTCATCACCACCCACCACCAACTCTTGGGCTACTCTTTTACCAATGAATAGTGGGATTGACCGTCACATTATAAGGCCCCACGGCTGAAAGGGTGAGCATGTTTGGTGTAACAGGGATTCATACCCGCGACCCGCAGATTGTGAGTCGAGCACCTAACCACCTGTGAAATACATATACAATGTAATTATAAAGTGTAAACCTTATGGATATGTCATAACATTGTCAAAATTTAAAATAATATATTTTTTCTTTTTCAATACAAGACCTGTAAGAATAATCTGCACAATAAAGCACAAGTAAATTGGGAAACATAACACGAAAGAAACTAAATGTAATTCAAAGGGGGGAAAAAGGCTATTTTTCCTTTAGTTTTTATGTTTTCATTCCATGCACACAAGTCTTTCACAACACAAATGTTTAATGACAAGTTTAGATCACTTGTAAAAATGCAACACTGTATGCTGTTTTGAAAATGTAATAAACAATTTTTCCTTTGATAAATTCTCACTCCAACAGAAAATTCTAGGTAGAAATTTTTTTATATTATTGTTTTGTTTTGTTTGAATTTATGCACAAAGCTACACAATGGGCTATCT
>NW_013672614.1:29021-38747 GCF_000517525.1 Limulus polyphemus | reverse complement strand
CTAGCGTTGCAAGTCCACAGAACATACTGCTGTGCTACTGGGGGGCTTTTATATTATTACTATCATACATTGACACTTGACATTATAAATCCCAGAACTAAATGAATAAGTTACAAATTGCCAAAAAACTATATTTTCTTTTTTAAATACAAATCTTATACATGTGATTTATTAGCCTAAACGTAAAGATTTTAAATAGTAAATATATTCGACTAAGAAACAGTACTATGTACAAATGTGTGAATACAAACTTCCAATACTTAAATTAGAGATCAGTATTCGGGGTTACCTAGGGTAAGCGTAGAGAACAAAGAACATGTGAAGAGTCCCGAGAGAATGAATCAATATAAATACAGAATCTCAATACATATGAAGAAAATATAATTTCATTATTGTATCTTTCTTGGTTTTGTATTGTTTGTTTTTAAGTGAAAGTTATGCATAATCCCAGACACCTTGGAAATAGCTAACTACGAGTGTTGAGCTGAATATGCAAAAACTCAGACGAGATAGATTCTACCAAACCTGAGGAATAACTAAAGGTATTAAATGTAATCCTAAAACTGATGATTTGAGGAAAGTAATTCCAACAGTGGTGGAAATAGTTGCATCAGCAAGAGGTCATGGCAAAGTGACCTGTACCACTGGCAGGAGGGCAGAGCAGATGTAAAATTCTCTGATGCTTGTGTAATAAGTTACATGAAATATGAGGTAATGAAGAATTATCAACAAGGAAAGGATTTTTCAGTATTTACCTCAAAATGATCACAACAAAACAAGTGCAAGTTCTAACCTATCAAGCAGAGCCAAGTCTTATTTAGAAAGACTTGGCCATTTTTTTTATTCCATTAAAAAAAATCTGTAACTATTTGGGGTACCAAATAAATTTGTCACACTATTCAGATACATGTAAGTTATTATTACTGTAAGTATAAGCCATTACATTTTCTGAAAACAGCTGGATAGGTTATGTAATTAAAACCAAAATAACTACTACCTACAAGTTGTTCATTTTCTATTTTTGATTACAATATTTACAATATAAAAACTATACTTTCAAATTTCATGTTTGGATTCATGCATGCTGATGAGCCTAAATTAACTACATTAGCTATGCACATAAATTACTCTTGATTCTAATGTTGGTGTTATAGCAACTAAAAAATCAAGATTTTATTTCAGCAATATCATACTTACTGGCATCCTGTCATGAAGCCATTTCATTTCATTACTGGCACCAACAGTAATAATTGTGAAGCTGTACAGTAAATGGCCATCCTACAGAAAGTACTACACACGTTACTTATAAAACAAAATAGGACTATGACTACAAAAATATTTTCTTATATGCATTAAGTATTTCTGACTTATCGATTACTTTTATAAAACTGACTTTTCATCACATAAAATTTCACTTTGCTTCACGAAAATTATATATTTTTTATTTCTTGTAACAAGTTGTAATAACTCACTTTCATTTTTAAACTTTTGAAACAAGAGGTATCTTTTGTATTTCAAACACACTAAATTAAAACAGTCTATATGCTTTAGTGACAGCATCCGTTAACTATTCATAGCAGACTTTATTTATTTATTTTAAATAAACAACCATCTAGAGCTTAATATCTGATAAGCTTGACTGAGTGAAGAATTCATGTATAATATGTTTAAAAAATCAATATTTGTGATTCATGTACAGATACAACATCCTATTTTATACATATTTTTATCATTTTAGAACTTTTCTTTTCAGTCTTTGATTATAAAATTTACAGAATCTAAAAATTATATTTCACAACCTAATGGAGTCTATAGTAGACTTAAAAGGATTTCCAAAAGAAACCCCTGTACCTTTGGGGACTTCCAAATGTCATAAATTCCAGCTATAGTTAGCAACCTTGGCCCTCGCCACTCTCCATCCACATCCCACATTTCTTCTTCCTCACTGGTCCACTTACGCTCACTCATGCTTACTTTTTTGGGTTGAGGAAAGTAGATAAAATATGGTTCTTTTTGGCCATTAACTTTCTTCCATTCAAAAAATCTGTAACCAAATACTAAATTCTTATGGGCACTAAATATAATTGTCATATTATTCAGATACATGTAAGTTAATATTAATGTGAGTACAAGTCACTCATTTTCTGGAAATAGCTGGAAAGTTTATGTACTCAAAATCAAAGTAAATATTAGACATGTTATTCATATTGTGATTCATTTTTAAAAATTTAAATAAAACAAATAGTAACTCCTATTAACAGTTTTTCAAATTTCTGAAGCTTTTGAATTTCAGTAGTAAATGTTCTATTGGTCCTGATGTTTGGATTCATGCAAGCTGATGAGCATAACTTGGCAACTAATTTCAACAATGGAAAAAATAATTCAATATACAACATATATAAAAAGCATGAAGGCTAAAAGAACTTTTCACAAACTTCTTTGAGTCTTCATGCTTTCTTTATGTGCATTATATTTTTAGTCCTTTATGAGAAATGGTGTTTATTTGCTATAGATAACTTTCTAAAGTTGCTTTTTCATACTTTTAGAAATTTTTCCAAAGCTTTCAGAGATGATAACAGATCAGGCTGAAAAATTCTAGATGTTAATGGCAAGCATAGTCGAGTCCACTTTCAACTAGTGTTTACTTCCATGACTTATTTAAAAAAAAAAAAGTTTCCATGGCATATTGAGTAAACTTTTGTTTTCAGCCTTCAATTTAGCCACCCCCCTCCTAATGTCACAAATGTTATCTCATTGGATTTGCATCTATTTGTATGTCTATAATGTGGGAGGCCCAGCATGGCCAGGTGGTTAGGGCACTAATCATAATTCTTCTACCTTCCATATGACTTATTATGCAAATCAGAGGACCATACACAAACTGCTTTTCCACTATAATTTAGTCATCAAATATTGAAAGAAATGTAAATAAGTTTCAGTTATTTAAACAGCCAAGACATGTTGCAGACCGGTAGAAATTAAGTCAAGAACCAGTACCAGTCATAAGACCAGCATTTGGGAAACACTGATCTAGACTACAAGAAATATGTATCCAAGCAGAGTCCGAGTAGAATCAAGAGCCAAAAAACAATTTTAGAACTGGATTAGAGAGAAAATGAGAGGAGTAGACTATTCTTACCAAAAGACTGAACTTAAGGACACTAAGAAAGAAGGCATTATTCACAGAAGGGTACCTCTTTGCTCTTTAATTCAGGCAAAGGGGTCAGTTTTACAAGGGTAATGGCATACTGAGCCTGTGGAGCTAACAATGGGATATGGGTGGTGGCATAAACAGGTAGAAGGAACAGTATGCCCTTCTCAGGCAGTAGAAAGTTCTCAGGAGAGCAGTCCAGATGCGTATTATGAAAAAGAAATACACCAAAGACAGTTACTCCTATTCATCCATATCAAAAATGACCAGTCAGTCACATAAACAGCCAAATAAGTAGATGCTCAAAGGGAACCAAGGAAAGACCCAAGTTGTCCCCAAGAATGGGCTCAAAGACAATGCAACTGAAAAACCAAAACATAAACAAGTAAAAAAGCAGAAATTATCCCCATCCTTGTTGAAGCTGAGACATCTAGTGATAATGATATTTTGATTCTAAAATCCCTAAAGGAAATGCACACATAGGTGGAAAAGGTACCCAATAAGGCATCATCAGCCACCAGATGGCATCCTTTGTCAAATTCCAAAAGGCAACATACTCTTCTTAAGCTCCAGTGTAGAAGGTGGAATTCTGTCTAAGAATGTGGTAGAATAATTGTAAAAAAAAGATAAACAGATGTCAATTCCTTTAAAAAATCCTATTCTTGCAAAATAGGAACAAACATTGCTGAACAAACATATAAAACATTCGTCAAAAATATAATCAGAATAGGATCTAAGAGGATATAAATACAGAGCCTTCCTGAAAAAAGACGAGTATGAAAAACAACAATGGCAAAAAAAAGTTTGAGCATTTCCTTCCTGAAGAAAGAAAAGAAACAAAACAAACTACATTTTCAGGGGAATATGGTAGTGTGAACAAGTTGTGAAAGGTTCAAAAGAAGAAGCCAGGCAACTTATGACCAGATTTAAATCCAACTAAGGTCAACGTTTAGGGAGACAATCAAAAAGACTCTTTTGATTCTTCAATTAAATTTTCTATTCATCATCCATATCCAACTCTCAGTTTCTATTCGATTTTGGATCTGGCAGTTTAAATTCTTTTCTGCAAAAAGGAGATACTGATGTTGTACTTTATGTTTGTTCAGGGTTTCTACTCTCACCACTTTGTGGTGCCAAGGACAACAGAATACTGGATACTTGTCTTCAATCTTTCCTGTTTCATTTGTTATCTAGATATTCCTCCTTTCTAGGTGGAACCAATGAGAACCTTATGAAATTTCCTTTGTCAAGGTTTGGATGATGAATGGGGATTTCAAAGATCTACTATCCCGATTCACCCATCTTTGTTTTTCATATAGTGAAGTAATTTCTTAGTTTATGCCAGTAGCTGATCTTCCAAACACACTTAGTATCGACTGTCATTATTACATGAATAATTAGAGGACTCTTGCTCAGTGATTGCCTCCCACTAAATTCACCTTGCAGTTAGTTTCTTCTCTGAAATCGATTGTTCATAAAGCCAAGTCTCAGCTTATGTCCACTTAATATCTCATTCATCTGAAATTTGTATTAAACCTCTCTTAGGAACTCTTCACCTGTTTCCTTTGGCATTGTAATCCCTTGAGTTTCAGGTGCACATATTTCTCCATTAACTAAATATGTCCTGTCTGATTTTGGAATGATGGCTTTCCTTTATGTTGCAATTCCCATAAACCATATTTATTTCAAATATCATCATTGTGATCTGTCACTTCATGGAGTATATCTCAAGCCTATTGTCTATCAGAATTTCTCCTATTATTCTTGATTACCTTCAAGTGTGGCATATTTGTATGGATCTTTTCACCAATGCCTCTTTCCAGGGCTAAGGTAATGTGTTGGGAGACCATTACCTTTAAGGTTTGTAGTCTTATCAAATATCCTATTCTCACATTATTTCTGTCAGAGGTTTTGGCTGTTTCAAATGAATATCAGGAGTTACTGCCTTTGTTACATCATCTCTGTATTTTTGCAGTTGGAGACACTTCAACTATGGTTACATATACCTACAGGTAAGGTGGGGCTCAATCTCACAACTTGTGTTTGTTGCAATTTCCCTTTTTTTGGGCTGCATGCACATCATGTCTTTATCTGAATTGCCATTTCACTGGTTGTGCCAACAATTCAGTTGTCTTCTGCTTGATGCATTCATAACAGCAGTACATCATTTTCTACTGGTTTACTAGTTTCTAGTTCTGGGTACAGCTTCTAGCAGTAGATGATCTGATCCTGTCTTGGGATAATTGTTTTCTCTATGCCTACCCTCTTCTTCATCCTTTTTTTTAATGTTGAGCAAGATTAGTTGGTCACATTTTCCATGCTGGCCTGCTCCACCATGATTTCCCCTTCTCAACTATCTCAGAGGAATCCTATTCCATTGATTATTTGGTACATCTTCCACAACCACATTTGTCATCTACAGATTCACAGCTGGCTGTTATGCAGTCTTGTAGGTGAAGCTGACTTCACTTCTTAGGTAGCATGAATTTCATCACATTCTTGTAGACATACCAATCTCGTTGATCTGTTTGTTGAGTTGGTGCCTGCAGAATTTGATTTCTTCTCTTCTCCAACCCCATAATGGCTTGCCTAACATTTTTTTTCATGTACCTCTTTCATTAACAGGTTTTTTTTCTGCTGTTATTGCAGGCTACAGAACTGCAACCACATTTCTAATTTGGACTTAAACGATAATATAAATATTAAGCAGTGTATGTAAAATTACTTATTAATTTTTTTTTTTACCTACAAGTATATTTTCCTTAACTTAAAATTTTTTATTTTGTAGGTCTGTAATGAACATATATTGAAATTATTAACAAAATAAAATATTAAGTAAAAAATTGCCTTGTGTAATCTTATCTCATTAGTGAAAAACTTGAGTAATGTTCAATGTGACAGAATAATCATAAAAAGATAAAGATAAAAATTCTGATTTGAAATTTGAATTTGTTTAATTAATACATTTTACTAAGCCTAGCATGCATGGGTATCTGATTGAGCACTTATAAAGTTGACAATTCTGTAGATCACATTCTTATTAACATGATTTTTTTTACACAAATCATAACAAAAACTGCAAATTGTCCTTGGATGTATAATTTAAAGTTTAAAACATAATGCTTACTTACAACAAAGATTAATCACCAATAAGAAAACAAATACTGTCTACATTATTATTCTCAAATTGTACAGTTCAGCATGGATATAAGTATACCTCAATTAAATCCAATTAAATGACTCTTACTGCATTAATTTATTATGGGTGACCCAAAAACATGAATCATTTGCTTTGTATAAGGCTTCTACACCTGCAAGTTTGCTTATAAACTACAACAGGATCAGTGAAAGGAACTGTCACACCAGTCATTCTTCTACTATACATATTCTTGTATTTTACCATTAAATATAAAATACTTAATACACACAGACACACAAGGATATATCTATGTATAAATGTCTGTAAATGAAATGTGTTTTATAAACACACACACACACACACATGTACATATAAACAAAAATAATAAACTATAAATATTAAACACAAAAGGTGATCAAAAGTTATGTTCAGAAATAAAAAGTAGTTAAATTCTTTCATGATAAAGCATACCCATCTGAAAGAACAACACATCGCCGGCCTTTAGAAAATGCAACTCTGTATGATGATTTCTCCCTGATGCCATCAGCACGACAGTTAAATGTTTTGTAGGTTGTGTCCATAGGGTTACCCTTATGCCAGAATGGAACAAGACCCCACAGCATTGGGCATACAGATCTCTCACTATTTTCAGTTTTATTATCCAAAGTACTTATAGTTGCTAAAACAGGCCTGAGGAGAAGAAAAAAAAAGTGTACTAACAAGAGATAACGCAGATATCAAAATAAATAAATGATATATTTAAACAAACTGAAAAAAATATATTCTCAAATTAATGGTATTTCTAAGACAATCCAATTTTGATTGATATACTTGTTGGTATGTTTTTTGAGAGAGGTTTGTTTGTCCTCTAATTCCTCCTAGGCTTTTGCATTTGAAATCTGTCAAATATGGTTTAATCAACTAGGAATGATTTGGGAGGTATCAAGAAGTAACATTCTTTTAAAATGGATACATTTCATAGCTCCAGTGATGACTAAATATAAATCAGTCAGTGTAGGCGGCCACTACGGGTATTGATTGGATTTCTCCAGTTTCCTCTTTCATTACATGAGATATATATATATATATATATATATATATACACAGTCTGTATGCTTTCAATCATTACTGGCATAATTAGGACAAAATTAGAAACAATCTTTACATTAATAACTGGAAAACATTAATTCTATAACTGCATTGCATTTTCAAGTCTCATCAATCATTTGAAAGATTTTTTCAGACATTGTTTGAAGATACTTTCAAAATACACCCACTTGTATTAAGTGAGATATTTTTAAGTCATGTTACTGATTTTCAATAAAAAAATAAAAAAATAGAAAATAAAGTATTATTTAAAAAATCAAGTACAGTGGACATGAATCATTTCATTCTCATGTACTTTCAATCTTTATACTGGCGCTGGCATGTTTCAGAAAAACAAAAAACAATTTTTTATATTAATAACTCAATCATTTGAGAGATTCAGTAGTTATTGATATAAACACCTCATAACAATACTTATCAACAGCATATGCTTTATTATAAGACATCTAAATATACACTTTTTTTATATTTTACACATAAATCATGGTGTGGTCCTTCCAAAAAACGTATGCAAGAGAAGCTTAACAAGAACAGAAATGACAACTGAAAGAAAAACATTGTGAGGACTAATGAAAATGATTTTCTCCAATGTGAGGATTTTTCATGTGCTGCCATTCATAAATTCACGCTGGTAATGAAAACTCAAAACTTAATTATTTAAGCACAATATTATGCTTCCATGAAATAGAAGTTACTCAGTTTACTTTTTTTTTACTTAAATATTTTCTTCCACATTATATACTGAGTGTAAGTCTGTTACTACACAATTTGCTATGATCATGTAATAAAGAATACATAACTATTTTTCCTTTCATTAATGAAGTACTATTAACTATCACACATAAATCAAATGCATCTTTAAATGAAATTATTGTAAATGGAGATATCATCTCTATGTACTAAAGCAATAGAGTACTGACATACCAACCTATGCAGGTTTCTGCATACATAACCACAAAACCCAGTAAAGATGTAGCCATAGATAAAATGAAATAATGACCTTTCTCTATAAAATCAGTAAACAGTATCAATGTGATTATGCCAAAAATGACTAAAGAACCAAGTCAAACACAAGATGTGATATGATTAAGACCCAAGATTGATATTAAAAACAACTAATTCCCATAGAGCATGTCGTAGAAATTAGAAATAAGCAGAGTATTTACAATCATAAACAAATGAGAGGACTAATCATTTATTACACAAATGTGTCATTCTTCTACAAGTTTTAAAAGAAGTTATTCTCAAAAAAGAAATGATATAACATTATCCATCCAGTGTGAAACCTTAAACTTCTTCCCACAATAAATCTTGTAGTACATTTTATATTACAGTAATAGTTAATGCCTTTCAAACTCTGAACAACATTTGGAAGACAGAGAATTAAGACTGTTTAGGCATTACTAAAACAAACAGAACACTCAGTACATAGTTAACTCATACTCCCATTAACAGTTGTGTAGAAAAAAAAAGAAATAATTCTAGTTGTTTTATAAATTGCTTTATGCAACTTTCTACTTTTATCTTTTGCTCTTACCCACATCCAAAGCTTTAGTAAATGTACTGACAACATTTAAAACATTCCTAACAATCTAGGGCCTTTCTCTATCTGAATGTTTACAATAATCTTCTTCTAATTCATCTTGGTAAACATTAATCATGTGTAATGTGTAATGCTCACTATACATTTCAGTTCATGTGAAATACTATAAAAGTTAGATTTGAAGAATCTGAGGATAATAATCACACCACATTTGTGAAAAAAAAACTACATTAATGCAGCTTCTCTTCACTCTTTATAGGTTTAATGTAAAATATTTATATGCTACACCTTCAGTCACAAAGTAAAGCTGATACCACTAAGAAATTCAATATCAAAAATTATCACTATTGCCAATGCTAGCAATTGAAATTACACAATATGCGTGTGTATTTATTTATATAAACAGGGCGTGAAATTCACCCAGCTGGGTGATTAACTCAATTAACTGATTCCCTATGAGCATCAATTACATCAATCAGTGTCCCATAAAATAATCAATTATTCAAAATTATATTTAAACAATTAGTGTCATGAAAACATTCAACTAATTAAAATTAGTGTTTCTGATTATTACCATTTTAAATTTTTCCAATTATCCAAGTAATCAAAATATCACCATTATGATTTCTCATTATTATATTTGATTAATTCAAAGCTATTTAGCTTAATCAAACAGTGTCACAACTCACAAAAATAATCAAGTAATTGAAATTAGTGCTTCAGATTATTATTATTATTTTTAATTATTCAAACTAAGTAATCAATAATCAATCAGTTGAATGTAAT
>NW_013672614.1:25498-28090 GCF_000517525.1 Limulus polyphemus | reverse complement strand
ATAAGAATGGAGACTATTTCATTTAATAAATGGTTTGATATACAAGTTGTTCAGGTTTTTTTCATCTAAAAAAAAGTGACATTTGGAGTATTATGTTCAATTTTAGGCATCTTACCTTCATGTCAATGAAATACTAACATTTTTCTTACCTGAAAATGTCCTTCAGATAGATACTCACCTCTCTGCACCACAAAAAATATATATCTTCACATGCACTGCCATGTAATTTCCTGCACATACCACAAGCCTTTAACAAAGTTCCACACTTAACCATGTCAAAGTTTACTGTGCCAGCCCATGATGTATTTATTACTAGACTATATCCCTCAACCAATAGGATGGTGACACACCCTCCATTCACTACAATCCCCATGAACACTATCATTTGAACACAGGCTCATTCTTGATGAGGTAAACTAAATACACCAGAAGTGGGAAAGAAGAGTGGAAGATGGTGTAGAGAAGTGAGTACATATTTGAAATACATTTTCATGAAAAGAAAATATTACTCACCTCTCTGTATCAAAAAGAGATTGAATCCCACATTGAAGATGGTGGAGGGACAAGTGCAAAGAAAGAATTACAAGGATGAGCACCGTTCTGAATACAGCATCAGGAAGGGAAAGCCTATGGTGAGTGACATCCATGAAAGAGAAGAGGTAACGCTTGGTGGGAAACTGCATCTAACTCAAGAAGGGAATACTATTTGCCCAAAGTTATTGAGGTATTAGTTGTTAGGATAGGATATAGAACAAAAAAAAAGAAGCACAAGAATCTTTTGCATCATGCCTAAGTGTTGCTAAAGTGGGCAGAATGAAAGAGTGGTTAACTGGTCATTATCTCACAATTGGGCAGCTGAGCATAAGTGTTGTGTGGTTAGGGTTATAACTCAGATTGGTCCGTACAGGAGAAATACTTACATGAGATACTCATTACACTAATCATGTGCAGGGAAAAAGCATACCAGAATTGTGTCCTAAGATAAACCTAAGATCCATCCAGATGGACCAAACCACCAAGAGATGGCTTGGTCCAAATTGTAGTGGGGTATCCTGTGATTAACTACCAGATAACACCCTATCCTTACTTCCCAAACAAGAGGTGCATTCACTAGGTCTCATACTAATGGGATTGCACTGCCTAATGAGGAATTACCCATATTAACTTCCCCAATGGCTTGAGACTGAGAAAGCAAAGGTTCTTCCATATTCTACTAAAAGAAATGAAGAGGGAGGAATTTGCATGGAGGAGAACACCAAAAAGGTGCTTGGACCATGTTATCAGACATAATCATCTGGAATTAGGTCCCCTCACTGAGAAACAGTACAATAAATTACTGCAACTAAATAGAGCAGGTATGAACCAAGGGTGATAACAGGATAACATTTGGTGCTGTTACTTTTTTTTTCACAAGTGTAAAATGGCCTGGATGGTAAAATATAGACATCACTGAAACATTATTGTAGAAAAACCCCATCTCAACAGCAGGAAATGAGAGGGACAGATGCACTTAACATCTTCCATAATCCCCCCCCACTCAATGCTAGCTATTCGTTAAATTCCGCCATATATATTTTTTAATAAAATAGTTATGAGACCTGAAAAAGAAAGGAGAAAAATAAACAACTTACCATCACAGCTACTGTGAAGAGTTGAGAGTGGCAAAGGAGAGAGACAAAAACCAGGGTTGATGAAACTTCCCATAGTGTAAGTAACAAGAAATAACATGGGGTTCATCCACATCCTTGCATGCAAAACCTCATACAGGGAACATCAATGACTAGAGGTAAGAAAAGCTGTGAGATGGCCAATGTAATGGGAGAAGAGAAGGGCCATCACCCATAAAAGAATAAACTAACCAGACAAGATGTTTAACCCAACTATGAAAAAGGAAGGAGATAAGTTACAAGAAGAATTCTATGGTATGAAAAGACATTGGCCAATACCCTAAAAGGGGGCAAAATGAGTGAAATAATAATGAATAATCCATGCAGAACAAAGTAGACAACATGGGTTGGAATGACCATACAGGGAAGAAAGAGAAAGGAGGAAGTATGGAGAAGTATCACCCTTCAAAGCTACCAAAATTTTGGAGTGATCATGGAAAAAGTGAATGATGACTCCCACAAGGAAGAAGAAGAAAAAATATGTCTGAAGCATATAAAAGGAGGCTGAACCATTCTGCACACAGAGCACTCTCAACCAAAGCTATATAGTCTGGGATTGGATACCAAATGAGTGGTAGTGAGGAGAAAGAGTGGTGAGGCAGTAGTGACAGGATGCTCATAGTAAGAGCAAATCCACTAAAAACACCAGAAAATAGAGAAACCACTGTGTGGGAAGGATCCAGCAGGATAGTAAATCCACCATCAGGGCCTGAACTTTCAAGACATGATAGAATGACAACTGAACATAGTAGTCGTGGGCATAAAATAGAAATTTCCAGAGCCAGGAAAGCAGAAGTCTCAAGAGCGAGTGCTTCCCTGTCAAGGAAAGGATGTTTTTTTTTGTTTTTTTAAATTTTGCACAAAGATACACAAGGGCTATCTGCGCTAACCATCCCTAATTTAGCAGTGTAAGACTAGAGGGAAG